>NW_024537499.1:0-127077 GCF_016647745.1 Suillus plorans
ACCCTAACTAACCCTAACTAACCCTAACTAACCCTAACTAACCCTAACTAACCCTAACTAACCCTAACTAACCCTAACTAACCTAACTAACCCTAACTAACCCTAACCCTAACTAACCCTAACTAACCCTAACTAACCCTAACTAACTAAACCGACTCGCTACCGAGTAAGGTATGTAAAGATATATGTAAGTAAGGGTCCATGGTAAAAATAGAGGTGGAACGATATGTAAATAAGAGAAATGGGAATATACGCACTAGAGAGCTTGGTGGACAGTGGATGGATGCTTCTGGATGGCTGGCGCTATAGGGCGCTCAAGCGCGGGAAAGCGCGCGCGTGTATACATCGCAAAGCGCGGGAATGGTGCGCGCATGGCGCGCGTTGTGCGGGAAAGCTGCGCCTCATATAGGAATAGCTGCAGGTAGCATACAGAGTGATTGCTGCAAGTCGTGCTGTGTACTCCCTAGTGGATACTGCCATATCATGCCATGAGAGGCATGAGTCTCTACAACGGTGTTCTTCTTGGCATTTTTCAGATACTAGTGTTTTACAAACACAATCAAATTTCAAATTAAAACTTACTGGTTGCATGCTGAAGCTATCAGTGGTTCCAAACTGTCAGATCATATTGGGGTAATCTTCCAATGCATGGTACTTATAGGTCTTGAGATTGAGTTTCTTGTGTCTTGGACCAGATGGAACTGTCTTGCCCTTGCTTTTTGGGTCTGCTTCTGTAAGCTTGGAAGCTAACATAGCTTTCTGCCATCCACATGTTGCATACTCATTAGGTAGTTCTGTCATATAGTAATCGTTACATGTTGTGCGAGCGAATTTTCGTACTGTCTGCCCTAGAACAGCCGTGGCAGTGTCAAAAAAGTTCATGGTGTCCTTGGTGTGCATGTGCAGCTCCGCGAAGCCATGCCAAGTCACCAGATCGAACAGAAGGTCTAGAACCATCACATTATGGCTGTCTGGCAGTAAGCCCTCAAAGACAGGAAGCGCACACTAAAAATAAAACCAGATCATCAATAACTGTATCGAGGAACTTGGAACCAACACCTACCTGCAGAAGATCCTCAAAATCTCTTGCATAGGCATTTCATTGAGGATGCATTTGAATTAAATTTTCTTATTGTGCCTCTACCAAAGGTTGGCGTAGCACGATATCTATTAAGATCTGTTAGGGAAAATTTAAAATACATACCGTTCATTTAGTTTTTGGACTACATCTCCACCAACTGCATGCAAAATGTGCATTAAATGTGTGAATTGAAGCAAATTCATGAAGTTCATTGATCACAAACATGTGAAAACAGTTGAATCCGTAAGGTGATAGCTTGTCAGAAAATGAATTCTATGTATTAAATATCATCAGTCAGTAAGAAGTTGGAGTGGGCACCAGAAATTTTTCATTAAGAATACTCTTGACACGAGTCCCATCAACAGGCACGCCCAACTGAAAAATGAGCACTCGCGTGTCATCGATCTTCTCGGAGGTGTATCCTGTCATCCTTCCACATACATCTGATCCGACGTTTCATATCCACCTTTTGTTCCCATCAATGGAACCTCGTCCTTCTTTGTGAGACAGCGTGGACAAAGGCATTGTCCGAGATTCTTGATACCTGTGAGAATAACTCTGAGAAGCATTAAATGCATGCATCCAAGAATGAATAATATTACTTACTTCTCTGGATAGTCGGCTGAGTATGTAAAGAATCAAGGGAACACTCTACGAGTGATCCCATCGCTACATTAGATTACCATACCATACTCATAAGGCATAAAGTCCTCATCTAGTAGTAGAGCCCATATGGCTTGCATCAGCTGATGCTTGCAATGTGTGTAGACCTGATGTGTACATGGCTCGCCAAAATCAAGTATACTTTGACTCGTTGGCCAAAATACAAATCAAAAGGCCAGAGTGAAGTGTCGCCGAAATTTGCCAGATGTGTAGCATCAGACCAGAACATAAGTGATGCAACGATGCGCTCGAGGTCATCTCCGGCTTCACAAGGCAGATCATTGATCTCTGCATATGTCTCCACCATTTCAGCGCTGGAGTACGCTTCTGAGAAGACCTCGATGTCGCGACGATCCAGAGATTTCCAGAAGTCGCCGATGGGGGGTGTCATATCGTAAGTTTTTGGGACGTCATCCTGGCAAACAGACTGAATGATGTCAGTGATCCTGGACCCAGAGTAATGATAGGGGCATGAGAAGCTGGCTGCATAGAGATCATCTTGACCGATCTCCTTAGACGACGAGCCCTCAGTGATCAAACTGGGAATCAGGTCACCTCCAGCAAGTGTCGGAGCATCGGTAACACTTTCCAGGGTATTTTCATTGGGGTATACACTGGGGGCGGGTGGGGTAAATTCAGTAGAGGCATGCTTTGTTGGGTCTAGTCTTGAAAGGGATAAAAAGGGGGTGGGTCATCGTGCTCTGATTGCTGTGGGGATGGCGTATGAGGCTGGGGGTCCATACGTTGATCTGCGATGACATCATTGTGATGTAAATGTTGCTGACAGTTGGAGAGCGGCATATGGGCAAGAGCCGGCGCCGAGTCGTTCAGACATGCACAACATCTGAACCATCATACTGATCAGGTGCTCAGAAATAAAAAAATTAAAAAAAATAAAAATCACATCTGAGGGGATTTGAACTCTCAACCAGGCATGCGCAGCCAATATCAATCGGTTTGACCACTAGGCTAAGTGACCACAGATATCTTTGACCCAGCGTTCGGGGTATGTACCATATCCGCTGGACTCGAAAATATTTTATCATCTCCATGAAAGTCGTAGCCCTAGCCGTAGTGGAGACGAGGCCGGTCTTGGCTGGTCGATCGGCGGTCGTTCGAGCGAAATACGAGCGAAATACGAACGAAACATCGGCGAGTTTTGTGAATAAGTGAAAATGAAAGGCGAATGAAATATCGATGAAAGCCGTGGACGATTGTATGAACCTCGAAGCATCGGCGAGTTTTGCGAAAAAGCGAAAATGAAAGGCGAATACAAGCTCGATGAAAGCCCTACGCATCATGGCCTCTTAGCCTGGCGGTAAGATGGACCCGAGATTCTGAATCATCTTGAGTTCGATTCCTGCCGGACGCAACTTTTAAAAATCGCATTTCTTTTGACGCAAGATTTCGAACAGACAGGGGTTTGATCTGCGAGGGACGGACAGGGGCCAGCCCAGCCCGTGGGAACCGTTTATCCCCCGACAGGGGCTCGTCGGGAGGCCCCCGACCGCCGCCTCACTATACATATATGGAGCCTGGAGGTGGCGCTCAAAAACGCTCTGGTACGTATGCGCTTTGTGGTCTAATTTCCCTTCCTAATTGTTTTGGCCATCTAGGGTGCAGATGATGGCAATGTAAAGCTCAAGGCGAGTCTTCTCTGCTTCTCTTTCACACAGTGACACTGCATCTCACCTTTTACTAGGGACGTCCAGACCAACCGAGAGTTGTGCGTCCACCAATTGTGAGCAACCCCACCTTTTCTCATGTGTCTCGTCAGACCTTTGACCGTCTTGCGTATAATCAGCAGCCTAAAAAAACAGGACTGGGAAGATATGTCAGTGTACTTTCTTCTTCTTGACCTATCTGACACCAGGATACAGGGCAATGATTTCTTTGGCAATGAATCAGATCACGCGTCTCGTCGTGCAGCTCCACCCAGAAGTCCATCGTCCCTTATTCGTTGGCGTCGTTTGCTCAGTTCCATACATTTCGGCACACGACCTCTAAATGCATCCCAAACAATCAAACGACAGTCCCGACACTGGAATATCAACTTCAAATTATTTTCTGGAGGACATTCCATGCGCACCATCAATGTACCTCTTGCCCAAGATGACAATGTAAGTGACTCGTCGTCCCTCTAATTTTATTCCATTAAAATACACTGCAGAGAATTGGTATTGTCCCTGAGACTGATGCAGAAGCAGCCGCAGCTATGCAACGTACGAACAGCAACCAGGCCGACATTTCAACGCAATCAGGTCAACCAGCTGGGGCACAGCCATCTAAAGCACAATCAATCCAAACAGAAGCACAAGGCTCAACTGGCGGAGTGGAAGACTTTGTGTATGCAGGAGTGAGCTGCTGCGGATTTTTCTTTGGTCGTCGTCGTCCTGCTTCGCATCAGTCATGAAGGATGAAAGACGTGTGACACGCGCACACTCGGTTCAACTCTCTTTCTCCCGCACCTGTGTCTAACTCCTCTCATAATCGATATTCGCCACCATAACTATCACCCACGTACTGGGATCCAAGTACGAGAAATGTGTATCTTGATTCTGATGTATAAGCTGGACTTGTCACTTTTTTGGACAAGTTTCCTGCTTATTCGAATGTCATTAGTTGAAGTCCTAAGGCGTTGTATTGTGAACGTGTCGTGATGCCTCCAGAGACGCAGTTGAGTTGAACGACAGGGCAAAAATCTTCGCCAAGAAAACCAGGTATAGGACCAATCGCAAGCATAAGACAATGGATTTTAACAAATGAGTAGTTATAATATATTCGCTCTAAATACAAATGATGTACATGTATCCGGTGGATCTGCACCAATTGGCTTGACTGTATCATACTTATACGAATACGCACGATAGATAGTCCAGGTAATGAGCCCATATAAAAAAAGTCCAGACGAACAAGTATGCATCAGTATACCACATATATCGAAATATCAAAGAGCGTCGGTAGAGATGTGCGCGAGATGAAATGAGATGAGATGGAAAGCAGCAATGCTCTTAATAAAGCCCACATCCATATCCGTCAACGAATGTCGACATCAACAGTATCAGGATGCTCGTGTGATGTCGAAAATCGCCATGACGGAGTGACGACTTCAGTACTCGGACCCAAGGATGACGAGTTCCTGTCAGCGCTGTCGCTCCGAGATAGGTTATGATGTAGACCAGTGAAAATTTGGCTCCCGCGTGCAACAGTGCCAACGCCTGCCATACCTACACCAGCCTCCGCAACGTCGCCATCACTGCTCTGCGAGCCGCTTCCTCGGCGATGCCGGTTTGTGAGTAAGGGAACAGATGTGCTTTCCAGCACGCCAGTGATTTCATCCGATGTTCGTCGATGGTTCGTGGTCAAAAAATCGAGGGAAGTGGGAGTATCGGGCAAGGGCGCATCAGTGCCTACAATCGTATCTCGATTGGCAGCATGAGGATCCCAAGGATCGCTCAGGTCGAATATTGACGGAGGCGAGTGATCGTATTTGACATTCCATTCTCCAAACTCGTCGACTGGATCTAGCTCAACACGGGTCCCGTTTGAGTCCAAAGTATACTGGGACACTTTCTGTTTCCTCGTAGCGTATGCAAGCGTCCTGAGAGTACTAACAGCAGCATCATCGCTTGACTGCGAATTGCGCCTCGTAAGTTGGTAGACCCCATACTCGCCTTCGCCTTTCTTCCCTCCATCTGTGTCAACCATCCCCTGTTTCTTCCACTGCCGCCGCGTCATGAACCATTTCAACCCGAAAAGTGTGACGCATAGTGCGAAGAAGCCGATCAGGCCAATAAGAACTTCGAGGCCCACTGACAACTTTGGTTCGCTTGAAAAAGCGACCTGTGGCGGTGGTGCGCCGCCAAGTGGCTGATTGAGGACGCGCACGTTGTTAAACTCATTAAGCGCTTGAGTTATATTCGTGAGTCCCATAAGTCCGAGTGTTGGTCGGATTCCAGCGTAAACAGACATGTTAAAGGGTGGGGGTTCGTACGCAAGCACGGTGTAGACGTTGCGCATGAAAGGAACGCCGAGGACCATGTCCCCGATGTCAGAATTAGCAGTAAGTTGTGAGTCGTCAGCCTGTATAAGGCCGATGCAGTACTGTGAGTTGTGCTGCCCAGACGGCTCGCTGGTAAGGTCGAGTGGGTGGATGGGTAGCTCGGGTTGGCCGTCGAGAGTAATGGTCATGTTGAGTGGTGTCGTACAAGGGACATAGTCTAACAGACATTCAGCTTGGCAATTACGAACTGAGGTGAATAGAATACAAACAATTGCCGTCCGAGGCTGGGCTTATGCCCAGTGCGCCATATATTCCGTTTGCGATAGACGATGTCGTGACGATAAATGGCACCCCAGAGTCGAGCAGTGCAGTGGGGAAGGCAGCACCGGTAACAGACTCGGTTAGTACTACAGGACGTGCCTGACCATTTACGTAGACCGTAATGGCTCGAACATTCGTTTTCCAGAATAATATGCCAACGCCCTGGCTCACAAGCGTCGAATACTGGATTTTCGAGGGATCTGGAACCACAGACGAAGGATGCATACCAATTCCAAGAAGTGATGGAATTGCATCCGAACCAGGACGGGCAAAAGTGAGGGAGAAGAACGGTTGTGAGGGAGCTGTGGAGGCGGGCGTCATGGAAAACAGATTCGAGGAAAACGATGCGCCATCTGGGTTGTTGTCCGTGGTCGGGGGAATTGTTTGCTCGATGATCGAATCAAGAGGAAGAGCGAGACCAAGGATGCCGTCAAAATCTAAGCTGAGGGGCTCGTCGGATACCGTGTTAACAGCAGCTGTAAATGTCGATCAGGATAATGTAACAAAAAATTACAGAAAACAAACCCAGCGCCTGATTCTCCACACTGTATGTTCCAAGCTGGACTGTATCCCATACTATGGGCCCGCTAACGGTTCCGGAGAGATAAGCGATGGTAAAACTAGCGCCACTTGTCGTTGAGGAGGTCGGATCGTAGAGGCGACCATTTGTGGACGAACACGATGCAGTGGAGCACGATTTTGATGCGATCCACTTCATTTTTGGGATTAAAAAGGCTGTGCAGCCAAGGAAGGCACGACTCACAAGATCCGATGAGCCTGTGTCAATTTGAAGGGAAAGGTTTTGCTGAGCTGCGCCTACTGACACGGGCACGGTATAGGCACTAAATTTAAGCGATGAGTTTGGAGAAAAACGAAATCAGAAGGTAAATTTTTTAACCGCTGGAAAGGCAGGGTCTCCGGGACGGATAGAACAATTCGAAGTTCGTATAGGTAATTCAAAAACTCACACTGAATCGTAGCTGGTGGTCACCATCTCAAGTTCTAACACCACACCACCAACCCCACCTGTACCCTCGTCTCGAGCACGTTGCTTGCCTTCTGCCTTAGATGATACACGGGCGCTTTTGAGTAGGGTCATCGTTCACTAAGAGAGACAGCAGTCTGAAAGGTCAGGGGTTATGGGGAGCCAGAACTGCAAAACATAGTGGACTTGCAAAGAGGGTGGGGATAAAGGAGGGTCTGGATGAGATTTTGAACGTCTAGATGAAAGCCAATGAGGACATGCAAGCTTGATAGTACCAGTAGATGCGCTTGATAGTCGTCCTTAACTGAAAGGTAGGATTAAGACAGCACGAAAGGGAATGGATGAGACCGGAGGATAGCTAGTGGGGATAACAGAACGAGGTAAAGAACGAGGCGATGATGCCAGATTTCAGGACGCTGACACCTGTACATAAAAAGTTCCGTCAATAGGTAATATGTCAGAAAAGACGCCCAAAAGTCAGTTTGAACATACCGCAAGCAAAACCAAACTTGCTAAGATTGGGATTGTGTTAAGACAGTACTAGTGTTAAGAGGGTATCCTCGGGCGCGCTCACCATCCCATTCCCGCCCGACGCGCTCGGGCTCGGCAGCGTTGCAGTTTGCAGCGACCCTGCATGATCTCCTTTAGGCACTTTATTCGCACACTTCACATTCTAAACAGGCGGAAACGCGAGCATGACGTCTTCATCCATACTCACCACGGCTGACTCTGTTAGGCACTACCGGAGGATTGAGCTGGTACGAACGGAAGACCTTCACGCGATTTCCCTACTTCCAGTGAGGAATCAATAATCCGATTTAACCTGTGGACGACCCACGACATGAAACTTGCTATCGAAACCGGCCGTAGCCTTCGTGTAGCGATGTGGAACGTTGAAGAAGATGACAGGTGACTGGTAGTGACAGCCGAAGTAAAACATGGTGTCTAGAGCAGGAATGAAGCTTGAAGCTTTGAAGCCGCGAAGAAGTCGATGATCGGCGACTCTCAAAACCAGAGCACTATAGTACTAGCCGCTGTCAGCAGCGGTACCTTCACTCCGGGACCGCATCATCTTCAACATTCAACCTTGTATCCTTTGGGTCCGTTTAAATGTATGCTAATAATCGCTGTAGCAACTTGAATAGATTTCCTATACCACTAGCAAGTACAGATTCTGGTGTAGCCGCTGCCTAACGCAGCATTAAAAGTGCACGCTGTGCTCCACATGCTCCCATCGTTATCGCGATATGTCCTATTTCGACATATAAAGTTAAGGCGGATCTAGACTTGAAGCTGTACCTGAACGGCATTTGTCGAGAGTTCCCTGATGGGGCAGACAAATACATAGAGTTCAATCATAATGCATGATGATTGATCCCCGCACATGTTTAAACTTACGGAGCGCTAAAAATGCTGCAGACGTCACCATGCGCTACTTGTTGATTGATTGCGGAGGACAGTATAACCCTTTGGTTGAGTAGACTGCAATGTCTGCCGTTGGCTTGGTGCGGTAAGTTTATGAACATCCAGCAATGCGTTTACAGCATGCCATCATATGCCAAAATTGTCGCCTAGCTGAGAAGTTGGTTTCTGGTAATTTGCAACTAAAACTGCTCCACACCTCGAAGCGAAGTCAGGGTTGGTAACTTACCAGCTATTGGTTCAGGAAGCCACACGCACCACTATATCAGATGAGGATACAATTGTGATACAAACAGCTCCCCACCAATCCGCAAAGTCGATAAGGACATCGCAACGTTGTCAAAGTGTCCTGTTTAAAATAGAGCAGTCGGAGATTACAAGGTGCGCTTACCTTCGATGGGCACCATATATGTCCCGCTTTCCACGATTCTATATTAGAAATTTGTGCAAAAAACGACGGACTCATGGCGGTACCACAGGAACGACTCGGAGAAGAGGTGATGATAGATCTTCAACACGTTGAGAGTAGGGGCTGGACTATGAGTTATAAAAGGATCGGTTTGTGACATACACACACATGATAATCATGACCGGTAAAGATACTGGGTTCAATCAAAGTCTCATCGATAAGACTTCGACTGAGTACAGTTCCTATTGCTGTGGTAGTAGCACCGTTGATCAAGAGCTTGCCGCGTCAACAGACTGTTCAAAGGGGGGCAGGTACATCCTGGAGCTACGTACTTGTTAGTTTGTTTCTATAGCTAAAGGCTTTTCGATAGCGATAAAGTTGCTCACCAGCTTGACAAATTGATGATTGATTTCTTGAGTCATGAATTGTATATATACCGAAAAATTAGAAATGACCGTCCCGACTCCCGTTCCTCGACCATTCGTTAGATCTGTCGAACCCTGATTTGGTGATTTGGAAGCCCTCCAAAATCCCGGAATTTATTTTTGAGGATTTGTGTCAACCTGTGAGCTCTGAGCATAGCACATTTCAGCGTTTGTTGGACGACGGGGACAGAGGACGAGACAAAGCGGACATACAAAGCGGACGGACGGGACGGACAGGCCGGACAGAACTTACTTTCAGGGGACGATTCGGAATTTCCCGTTCTGAGTCTTGACTCTATCCTCAATCATCAGGGTTAGTTTCTTCGCCTGGGTCGACCTGCTATAAAGTATGGCTACAAAATACACTGCTAGGGCAAGCGCTTCGACTTCTCGCCGTGGTCAATTTTCCTCTGGAACAAACCGTAATTCTAAATTACGGCCTACACATTGTCCGTGGGTTTCGACTTTTTGAATGCAGTATACGTGCTCAGTGCGTGATCTCCAAAGTCATATCCCTGCCCATCGTAAGTACCGATCTTTCGATAATGAAAAATTCACGCCAACGTAGAACTAGGGGCACCATGTACAATTGCAGGAATCAGTGAAGTCGTTCACGGATGGCTTGCTTAATTGTAAGCCTTCGCTCCCTGGCCTTGATCGCGGTATTGTTATCGCACCTCGTCGCCTTCATCTGACACTAGGAGTTATGACTCTTGAAAATTCACCGGGTTCTTCGGGACGAACTCTAGAAGATGCACAAGCACTGTTGTGCACATTGAGAACGCGCGTCATGGAATTATTGAATGGACATAGTCTCTCCATCCCTATTACGGAGATGAACATCATGAACCCCGATCGCGGTAATGCAGACAATGCGCATGTACTCTGGTTGGGCCCTTCATTGGACACAGAAGATGCGCGACGCCTCAAATCTGTTAGCGGTGCGCCGATGCTCGCCCCATGCTAATTATATTCGCATATCAATACTGTAGCAGAATTTGTGAACAAGGCATTTAGTGACGCCGGGTTTATTCAGGATCGTCGTCCCCTCAAGGTTCGTATCTCTTATTCCCAGATTAATGCAACTTAGTGGCCAACACGGAATTAGCTGCATTGTACAATTCTCAACACTTCGCACCGCAAACCATCTCGACAGCCGTTCTCCTATAATGCAATTCTGATGTCGCCGTTTATTCGCGAGATTGTTCGTACACCGCTAGAATCACATGATTTTCGGGATCCCGTGAAAGTGGAGTTTGGTACTTGGAGTGTTGATGAGATACAGATATGCAAGATGGGAAGTTACGGACCCGAAGGCGAATACGTGAGTTGCGGGTGCTGTTCGTTGGCGTCATAGGTTCGATGTATGACATATGGTGTCCAAATTGTTTTATACTTACAGCCGAGGCTTGGCTGGACTGCGTCACTACGGCATGACAGATACTTTGAGTACCCGTGGCTGTAATGCTGTGGCTTGCGACGAGGAAGGGCTTACTAGAAAGGAAGTTAGGTCTCACGCACAGGCCTACACCTGTAGCACAGCCCATTGTGTGGCCATTGAAAGAGCGATTAAAAGACCGACTTGTATCATCGTGCGACTCTTGTCTCGCTGAACACCATCATCCCCAAGGAGCGCCCGTACATCCACGCAATCCTACTTTCTACGTTCGAATAATGGCTGAAATCAGGAGGAAGCTTGTTATCGTTGGTGATGGTGCTTGTGGAAAGGTACGCCCCTTAACGTGCACGCGAAACAACACACGGAACGAGCTCATATCATTAACAGACGTGTTTGTTGATAGTTTTCTCTAAAGGAACATTCCCTGAGGTATTTTCCATCAGTATCGTCAGCCGGGTGTTTGTCTAATTATTTGCTCGATTTGTGCGCACATAGGTCTATGTTCCGACCGTCTTCGAGAACTATGTAGCAGATGTGGAGGTTGATGGAAAGCACGTCGAGCTTGCGCTATGGGATACGGCAGGGCAAGAAGATTATGACCGTCTCAGACCTCTCAGTTACCCAGACACCCATGTCATTCTTATCTGCTTTGCTGTTGACTCACCAGATTCTCTGGACAATGTTCAAGAAAAGGTACGTCTGGCCAATGAGCAATGCCTCATTCGGTCCTGACGGCATCTCCCGAAACCAGTGGATTTCCGAGGTGATGCACTTCTGCGCCGGTCTTCCCATCATTCTTGTTGGCTGCAAGAACGACCTCAGACGTGACCGACGAGTGATTGACGAGCTCAAGAAGACGAGCCAGAGACCTGTAACTCCTGAGGAGGTACGTTTTTGTTTCCTTTCTCACAGATTTCTTTGGATGATGTGTCGACCTTTTCAGGGTATGGCGGTAGCGAACAAGATTGGCGCGAGGCACTATCTCGAGTGCTCGGCCAGAACAGGCGAGGGCGTTCGCGAAGTCTTCCAATATGCTACAAGGGCTGCACTTCTTAGCCGGCCCAAGAATAGCAAGAAACACCACTGCGTGGTTGTGTAGACTATCTTGTCTTACTTTCCACCTCGCCGCACCCCGCCGCTTCTCTGACTACACCCTTGCCCCTGTCAAGAGTCCATACCCTTCACGACTAGTTGTTATTAGCAATCTTCATGATCTGTCCTTTCCCTCGCTCTATTTTTGCGTGACCGGACACGTGTGCGGCCTTGTCAGTATTTGACTCTGCATTGATGTTTCTTTGCTTTTCAGTTTTGAATGAATTCAAGTAGGATTGCATGGACCTTTGGTAGTAGGTTCTATATCTACGCTTCTGCCTCTTATTCCGCTTCGAGTTTGAGTCGCATGTCTACAACGGTCCTTGTCTCCGATGTTCCAGGAGTGCGAAAGCGCCAAGGTGAACCTTGAAGGTATTGTGAATCATACGTCGGGCTTTCCCTTGATGAGGTCTTTGCTCTCTAGACGACGTCAAGGAGGCCCAATTCTGCAATGCGCTTACTGGGATTGATGGTGTGGCGCAGAACTGCAAAAGCACATCCTCGATGTACAGGTGAAATTGTACGAGGTTCGCCTTGCACATGAAACTTAATTTGTCATGTTCATGCATTCGCATGCTTGACTTGAAGAGGCACGCTCATCAAATAGTGCGTATCATTCAAATTGATGTCTTGTTTCCAGACCATGCCCAGAGCTTCAGTGACCTCGTACAATCCGAATGCACCTCTTGCGGACTGCCGGCGGTGACGGTGACATCGAGGGGCCGACTTCTGATCGTGCTATATACCAACAAGGTTGATATTAGGTTAGTTGTCCGACGCTGTTTTCCATATTTCCTGCACCGTTTCCCTGCAATCTATCTGGTGACTGATCGTACCAAGTGAGGCGTGGGTGTTACACACTAACATACAAGTATAGTATGCAAGCCGAGCTGTGCGAGCGTGCAGGCTTCATCGCGTGAAGGGGCCGATAACAGATCGGCTGAAGTGGACCGTTTGCATGCTGTCTGGACAGCACGAGTGGATAAGCTGGGAAGCTCCTGCCGGAACGAAAATATGTGTTGATGCGCACACGAACAAGTGAGATACGCACCCGCCGGATCACTTGTCCTGATGCCTGAGATTGTAGAATTGAAATAGATCACAATCAAGAGATCTCAACCGTCTACACGCCGCCAACGCGCTAGAAAGAAATGCCTATACCTTCGGGAAGCATTTGAAAGTAAGAACCATCCGCGGTGGAGCTATATGCAAATCGTTGATGGAGTGGAATTGACCTCGTGAAGGCAGGGCACCGCTGTGTGTAAGAACCAACAGGAACTTGAAAGTGGATTCCTGTCATCTTCGTAGGAGAATGGTAGCGGCAGATCTTGTTCAATCCGACTCCGGCAACCGGCTCGACAAAATACGTGATTGCAATTGAATGTGGTTCTGGAACCATGGACATGCACCCGCGCCATCAGATCGGCTTCAAGTACTGTGGGTCTCTGATAGGCGAGGTAGAGGCATGGCAATCGCCATACAATGCTGGAACAGCAGCCTCGTGCTGATCCTGATGTCGCAACCTCACAGGGCTTTGACGCATTTCAGGATCTATCGCGCCCCAGCTTCCGAGCCATATTAATATACTGAATGGAGTTCCGGTCAGAGTTGAGGCAGATATCAAACTCGTGGTAAGGTGTTAGCCGAGAAACCGGTAAGCGCGAATCTTGGTGAGAGTATCTGGCTTCGAGGATCATGTGCACCTAGGTTGTTCAACCTCGATGCCTTTCGCGGAGAGATGTTGTTGAACTTCCTATTGCCCACTCCGCGGCACATCAGTTGTAGGCTCTAAGTGAGCGAAAAGATGATACTTGGGGGGAGCACTGGAATTTGGGGGCGTGCTCCTCTGAGAAGTTACGATATCGGAGTGCTGGGATCTAGACGCTGATAGACGGTTGTAGAGATGTAATAAACCGATGATCGAATTGCCTGCCGAATTAAAGTTTCGAGGTGGCCTCGATTCGATGTCCAGGTACGTTGAGCGTACCTTTTGGAGAAAAACTTGATGTGATCACGAGGATCAATCAGAGTTTGTTGGTCCAGACTGTGGACTACTGACTTCGGAAGCAAGATTAGAAAGACAATTCTGACTCCAAAATAGGAAATCGCATCGATTATCTGAAGGAGCAGCCTTTACATAAATACTAGTATTAATGCTGCTCCACCATCCTCCTAATATCGCTCCACTGACAATCGTCTGCTATATGTACATTCCACACGAGTGCAGCCTGTAATATAGATCTTCACCCGAACTCTGATCATCTATCATTTTCTCTCCGATATCGACTCCATCACTTTCTTACTGATCTCCCCCCGTCATACTGCCAAAATTATGATCCGCTTTGAGGGCATGTCTCCAGACGTCATGGAGGCAATCTGTACACCCATGCACCAAATTCTTCCTTTTCAATTTCAATCCCAGTCCATACAATCCGTGGCTCATGCCTCCAGTTCCCAACCCGGGTTCTTGTATCTCGGCTCCATGTCTGCAACGATGGATCGCGAGTTGCTCGCTAAAAACCATATCACTCATATCGTACAAGTACTCGACGTCCCCTGGCTTCCGATATCAGAAAAGGACGGCTTCCGGTGCCTCCGTATAGACATCCTTGATAAACCATCCGCTGACCTTCGTCCGCACCTGGAAGGAGCATGCCAGTATATTGCTAACGCACTGCGAAGTGGTGGGAACGTTCTGGTGCATTGCCAGCAGGTATGCCTCCCTCGAAATTTATTTAGCGTCAAGCCTGATCAGAGGTTCTCGTGCAACAGGGTGTCTCACGCTCTCCAGCCATAGTCATTGCTTATCTCATCCACGATCTTGGGATGTCATATGAGCAGGCATATGCCCTGGTCAAACGTTGCAGACCCTGTATTAATCCCAACCCTGGTTTTGTTGCCGGTCTTCGTGCATGGGAAGAGAAATGGCGAGCGTCCGCGCCGCCGCCACCACCACAGCTGCGGAGGTTCAATACCTCCTATGCACCACCTCCAGCAACTCCTATAGCTGTCAGGCCGCTCGCAGGCATCCCAAAACTCTCCAGGGGCACGAGTTACAGCGGTCATTGTAAATCCGGGAGTACTTCAGTCTCTTGATCTTCCTTGCTATCGTTATGGCATGGGTCATGATCTATCACAAAATCGCTGTCGCAAAATTATTGCGAAACACCATGGTGTTTTCGCGCCTCAGATTCCTCGTTACCTGCATATCCTCTTATATTCATCGTTCCTATACATCCTAGCATCGTTCACAAATACGCATCACTATCGCTCTGCTATCCTCGCTTTTCAATCCTGCACTGTTGTCCAGACGTACGCCATACCCCCATTTACATCCTTTACTTCATGCATACCCCATACTTGGATTTCTTAGGGCTGGGCTGGGTATCATCAAGCATTTCGCTTTGTTTTTTTCCCTCAGGTAGTGAAATTTTAGGGGATCGGGTTGTCTTGTACATTTCTGTAAAAGTTACTTCGCTCAGACGGCTATACAAACCAACCGAAATAATTCGGACCTACTCACAAATGTATCCACCTCGGCAAACATGCCTTATCAGCCGACGTTCGACATTTGGGATCAAGTTTTAAAAATTCCACTTACGATCTATGATATCAGGAGAAAATTATTTGCAGCGTCATACATGTTTCCTCGTGCTCGACGCAGATTGATCGTGATACGCCTGGGCCAAGGATGCAAGAATGGGTATCAGACACTCGAATCCGTAGCAAAAGTAAATCATTACCCACCTCACTACAAGAGCGATTCATCATGTGACAGCCCCTTGACAGGTAGAATGCACCTGAGCGGAAACAATAGTGCACGTCGGTCTGCATAATGCTTCAGTACCTGACCACCGTGAATTAGTCTGGGCCATTGAAAGTTGAATTCTTCCATAGCTCTGGCCAGGTTGGTCCAGGCTGGTCCAGATCTGCCCTGAGTTGCGCAGGCAGCGGTGCATAAAGGAAACAAAAATGCGCGTTAGCTATTAGCATGGCATGTCGACCCAATAGCCACCGAGCCCGTGATTCAAGTGCAACATGCATACACGAAAAAATGTGCTCATTTGGAACAAGGCCCAGTCAGGAATACTGAGCGCTACTGTCATAATCAACAATTTGGTCCATTTCCCGAAGGCCGACTGTCAATCTCTGTCAATGTCGCAAAGGGAGAACACATCTTAGCGCCCAGACTTGTGCGATTTAACAGCTCTGGCAGAACCGATTATCCTGCCCATGACAGTAGTACTTAATTACGTACTTTTAACAACTGTTATTCACATGTCAGCAAGTCAAGCTTCAAGCCTGTGCATGACATCGTAGTCCATCCCTGGTGACTGTTAAGTGTGATTCCGTGCATTGCATAGCAAAGTGAGGCTAAGTAACAGGCGCAGGTCATACTCTATCACCGGGCTCGACTAAGTTAGCACCCAGGTTATCAGGTATTGCAAGTGTTGGATCCGCGTCGTGTATCATACGGCCACCAAACATCACACCGCCTTGAGAAGCACGGAAAGCATCGATACGGGCCTCCACTTCTGGGCGGAAATGCCGCATGAGGCCCTGAATGGGCCAAGCGGCAGCATCGCCGAGAGCACAGATGGTCCGGCCCTCTACTTGTTTACTGCAGAGAACAGTGAGTTGAGAAAAGCTGTGCAGCGATAACTTACGTGAGCTCAAGGAGCATATCAATCTCACGCCTATGAGCGCGGCCTTCCACCATGCGATTCATCATGTTCATCATCCACGTCGTGCCCTCCCGGCAGGGCGTACATTGTCCACAAGACTCATGTTTGTAGAACTGGTAGAAAGTTAAGTATAATAGAAGCATGAGCAAAACACAAAGCCCGTACTGAAGAGAACCGTGCAATGGCAGATACTATGTCCGTACTCTTGTCCATTACGATGACGGCACCCGTCCCAAGACCCGACTGTGCGTCCTTCAAAGAGTCATAGTCCATCAGAACTTCTGAGCACTTGTCGATGGGCAGGACTGGGACGGAGCTTCCACCAGGAATGATACCGAGTAGGTTATCCCAGCCACCTCTGACACCTCCGCAATGCCGCTCGATAAGGTCTTTCAGCGGGATGCTCATCTCCTCTTCGACAACACAAGGGTTGTTAACGTGACCACTGATGCAGAAGAGTTTTGTGCCTTGATTGCGCTCACGACCAAAGCTAGCGAACCAAGATCCACCACGACGGCAGATAGTAGGTGCCACCGCAACAGTCTCGACATTAGCAACAGTGGTGGGGCATCCGAACAAGCCAACATCTGCGGGGAAAGGTGGCTTTAGTCGGGGCTTGCCTTGCTTGCCCTCGAGACTTTCAATTAACGCAGTTTCCTCGCCGCAGATGTATGCACCAGCTCCGCGATGGAGGTATACATCAAACGAGTAACCGGAACCGCATGCATCTTTGCCGATGAATCCACCTTTGTACGCCTCATCGATAGCTTGCTGAAGGTGAGAGGCCTCCTGGAAAAATTCTCCACGAATGTATATGTAGGCTGCGGTCGCATTCATGGCGCGGCCGGCAACCAGACACCCTTCCACCAGTTTGTGTGGGTCACCACGAAGAATCTCGCGGTCCTTACAAGTTCCCGGTTCTCCCTCGTCGGCGTTGACAACTAGGTAGCGGGGCCTGCGCAAAAACGACAGGTGAGTACCGAACCGGACGAAACGTTACGATTCAAGAACATAAATACCGTTTATCCTTTTGCCAATCTGGCTTGTTCATAAATGACCATTTGAGACCACTTGGGAATCCGGCACCACCCCGACCTCTGAGCCCTGAATCCTTGATTGTTTGAATGATCCAAGAGTCACCCTTCAAAAGAATGTCTTTCGTGCGATGCCAGTCACCACGAGACTGTCAGAAACAGCAAGACAAATGAACACGAAATAGTTGCATAAGGACATTAGACTCACTAAGGCGCCCTTGATACCATGGTCATGTCTGCAATATGCATTCGTGAAGATGCGGTCCTGGTCTTTGAGACCGCCGTATCGGCGAACAGGCGGGTCAGCAACAGTTGCAAGACCACGCCTGATTGAAATATTGGCTTGCCGCTGAATTCTAGCGACCGATTTAGAGGCTTTGAGCATATTTGAGCCTGTCGCTGTCGTCGGCGGTGACTACTCTGAACCAAGTCCTTCGAGTTCGGAACGATATGTGTTTATTGCTGTTGACAAAATTGAGTGGAAGTGGCTTAGTCAGCGTGTGTGACCGTCCCGGGCGTGTCCGTATTCGTCGAATCAAAAGCCTGAGAATACGATTCGCCGTTCGGTGGGCCAAACATATGCGACATGTTTCAGATAATCTGATAGACATATTTTTATGGAGTACTACTAGCAGCCTCTGTTGCGCTACAATACTGTAGGTACCGACTGTATTAGATACTAGCTGTTGTAACTTTTTTCGCAAATGAATTATCCTGCTAGTAGACGGGGAAGCAGGCAAACATCGCCGACGTTTGTCTGATTTATGTAGTACTCTATAGATAGGGAGAGAAGTACTACCCTTAAATATTGGATAGGCTGAGCGACGACTCTTAAAAGAACAAACCAGGACAATAAGTGTGAATTACATGGTGTTGACAATATCAGAAATTACTGCTGCTCCCTCAGCTCCTCTTCGAGGATCGCATCTGGGTCCCGACCAGCGACCTCGGGCAAAAGGAAAGTACAAGCTGCAAATGAATTTGTCAGTCACTGTCGCAGAATGAAACTATGGTTTTCAGTACCGGCACCAAGAATTGAACAGCCGAAGAAAACTGTGGGGAAAAAATTGAGTTGCTAGCACACATTGGTCAATTAACGACGTACTCCAAAGCACAGCAGGTGTACCAATCTTGTCTGTGAGGGAGTTGAATACGAGAGCAGATATGATTGCTCCTGTTTTCCCGCAAGCCGCGGACATGCCGTGTGCAAACGCTCGGTATCGGGTGGGGAACACCTCAGCGGGATAACACTGTGAGTTCCGTCAGTTGTATCTGGCGT
The DNA here is from genome assembly GCF_016647745.1 of Suillus plorans. Classification (NCBI taxonomy): domain Eukaryota; kingdom Fungi; phylum Basidiomycota; class Agaricomycetes; order Boletales; family Suillaceae; genus Suillus; species Suillus plorans. The sequence goes on from NW_024537499.1 coordinate 18,799, forward strand.
GCAAACGTGCATGACAACGCACATAGGTGGTGCTACGCAATGGTCAAGTCAGAATGGAGTATGTTCTAGTTGAACGAAGAACTCACGCATTGGCTCCAAAGTTGAAAAAGAACTCAATAAAATTCGATTTAGTCAAGATCTTCTATCAAACCCCTGTCACGCACCTGGAGCAACGTAAAGTTTATTATGAACGCTGCAGTGCTCAAGCTATAGAATTTCCCAGCCAAGATGCCCACTGCAGCACGCCGTCAGCAGAGATTCCTCTAGAGTATTTGTAACGACCCACAGAACAGAGCTTCCATCAAGAATCCCATTACCTGAATGGTCTTGCGGCCAAGCTTCTCGATGGTGAGCACAGTCACGTAGTAGCCTTTCTGAAGTGAGTGATCATGTCAAGGAAGATGTAACTACACATGTACCTGGCACAAATCCTAGTGCGGTGATGATGATGTTTCCCGTAGCGACCTTGAAGAGCTTCTCCCAGGGCGTGCCTGTTTTGCCGGCGTAACCTATTTCAGAAAGCACCACGTTTGTGTTCAGATTGATCCCATAGAAACTAGCACCATCATGTCAGAAGGAAACATATTCGAAGATCGGGACCCGGCGTACGCGACGTCTAGTAGAAACCAGCATGAACAAGTTCCGATAAGTATCTTCAGGTGTCTCCATTCGGAGAAGTACTTGATGACCTCTAAAACATCCATGAGACCAAGGAAGAGATTCGACAAGGAACCATACCTAGGACGTGAGACTTCTTTGGCACAGAAGCTCCTCTATCTACGTTCAAGTCAGATTCAGTAGCATGAACACCAACTTTGACCCCCATCTTCTCCTTCTCCAAATCATCCTGTTCAACCACGTCTACCCCCTGCGACTTCTTGTAACGCGTGGACTCTGGGAGTGTCAAACGCTGGTAGAGTGTGCCGAAGGCCGGAATGAGCGACAATCCAATGACGATCCTCCACACTGGGGTAAACTGTCGATCAGCAACATCATGCAACTTAGTACACGACACGCACCTCCGTCGACCTTGGATGTCTCATCTTCATCATTCATGACATGCTTGTAGCATGCCAGAACGATAATAGTCACCAGCGACCCCACGAAGCTACCCCATCCTTGATTCGCGAAAATGTATGCGAGCATGGTTCCACGCTTACGGATTGTGGCACGGTCGCTTGTCACGGAGGCCGACATGGGGTAATCGCCACCGACACCCACGCCAAGTAAGATACGAAATATCGTCAAGTAGATGATGCATCCGTTTGGGGAGAGCGAGCCTTGGTAATAGCTTAGCGCTAGCAATACGAATGGAGAATCAAAGGACATACCTGTAGGTGTAGAAATGCAGAGGATAGTTGCAATGATGATGAGCATAAGCTCTTTTCCATCTGTCAACACACATGAATGCGGATGCTAGCAAGAAAAATGTAAAGAACTGACAGATTGCCTTTCTCCCGAAAGCATCAGCACAGTATCCTGTACCATTACGAAATTAGTATGGCGTGATAAAGCATGATGTATTACACAGCTCACCAAACAGAAACTGGCCGATCACACTTCCGATGTTAGCAGAAGCTTTCAATAATCCTTGCAGATTGGCGGGCATGGTTCCACCCGGGTAAAGCCTGTATTGCAACATAGTAGATACGGGCTGCGCAGATTGATTTAGTCCCATACGCCACCATATGAAATAACGCACTTACATTGATGATGAACAAGTCATAAGCTGATCGATAAAAATATGAGAGTTTGCATTCGAGAAGGACCAAGTACCTACCATCCAAGAAAAAGCCAACCTGGACGACAGATAAGTTTACGCAAGGCGGACGCGACACTGATGGCACTCACCCCAGCGATGCCCAGGAGTTTCGCCTCGGCATATGTCAGAATGAAAGGGGGCCTGCCCTCACCAGATTGCTCATACTCCTCGAGGGCAGCTCTCTGGCGAGTATCATTGCTTCCTGCGGCTTGACCGGACATCCTAGTGCACAGATAGGAAAGGGATCAATGATGCAATATTTGTACCTACTCGGCCGGGCTTTTATTAAGTGTGGCGCTGGCTCAGGCCCAGGATCAACTAAGCTCCAAGGTTCTGTCGCGAAGCGCAAACGTGAGTGATAAACGCTGGTGGCAGTATAGTGCCACGCGTCCGAGTCTGTAATCACAAGTTACATTCCCCGCTCCATTTCCGATGAAGTTTTCAGCTTCAGCCTAGCTCAGCCTGCCTTACAGCAAGCAGTAGTATGAATCGGAGAATCACGGTCACATTGTAATAATAATAAAGTGTCACCATGTGCTGCCAGGTGCTGCCAAGACTGCCGCACAGAAAATTACCGAATCAGTGTCAACCGTAGGCAACAAATCGCATATGACACATGCGTTGGAAATTCAAATTTGAAGCTATGCTGACAACCGAGAAGCATGATTGATCTGCAGCTTAGAGTAATTATCACTGATCATGATAATCTGGCAATCCTCGCATACTGTTATGTGTGATAGATAGATCAAAATACTGATATGCCAGGTGACTTATTAAGCTCATAGCGTCTATATCATTGGCCGATATCTTCCGATATCTACAAAAAAGCCGGGTGCTCCGGAGTGAGGAATATTTCTGACAGTATTTTGAACGTCTGCTGTCACGTAGTAGCATGTGACCCGGGCTATGGAGCTACGTTGCTATGTGGCTATAACAGGGCCGGGAGCCCGCTCTATCGCGATTCAGATTGGCTGCAAAACATAGGCTGCAGCCTGCAAGTACTGTGCACACGTTCTTGACTGTTGATTGATACTACAGCATCATGCTTTTCGGGGCAGAATGACACAAGTCTGGTAAGAACCGTCTCAGAGAAGGCCTAACACTGCCCGTAGATCGTTCAATCATCTTGCAAACGTTTGACAATTGACATACGTACTAACAATATTTCACTGCAGTCAAAAACAAGACACAGCCCTAGAGAGCGGAAACCGCGGGAGTAGGGTCCTAAAATGCGTAATGTATATGCCAAAATGTATCCGTGATGCTGTGCCCGCAAAGAACTACGAGGTCACCTCGTGTCTGATGTACGCCTCCATGGAAACTGCTCCAAAGGGAGGGAATTACTTGATCAGCACAGAGCGGAACAAATCGTGGACAGGTCGTAGATCGACGGTAGATAAGATACAAGGCAGCACTGCACCAGACAGGATTAAAAATGGTTCAACAAATGCAAGCATAAACAGACACACGTTGTAAGCATGGAGGCATCCCCGAGTCAGCTATTGTGGTTCGTTGAACGAAAAGCGCGAGGTGCCGCAGCAGTGACGTTTCCATAAATGAACTCAGTGTGCAACCGCGCTCGAGAGTCAGGAAAAGGAGTGTGTGCTCAATCGGGAGACATACAGAATTACAGATTGGGTGCTCGGTCGATATAAACGGGCGCAAACTATTCTAGCACAACGGTCTGGTCAATTTGTTGATGCATGTGAATAAGAATAATGGCCTCGAGCAGTGAATAGTACATACGATATTTTGGACCAGAAGATGCTACACTTCGTGAGGCATGATCGTGCATTGCTTTCATGTAAGACAGTCATTTGGATCGTCTGCGGTACAGCCTGAATACTCGACGAATGGATGAATACGAGGCGAATTGGAAGCTGACTTCTTCTCCCAAGATCGCGACGCCATAATGCATGCAGGACACGTTATTCTAGATATGTTGTTGTAACAGTCAGCCCTGAAATACGTGTATGATACCATCCTGCCTTTGTGAGGCCTGCTACACCAATAAGTTCATACTTGGAAAATTGCTTCAAGCATAGTCAACGAGAAAGGTATCATGAACATCTAAATTACATACCAAGAAGTGACAACGCGTGTAGGGTCAACGCTAGTTTACTATTGGTTAGTACTGTGTCAGGTTTAAGTTGCAGGTCGTGTGCCTTCTGTCAGGGCGAGAAGAAATCGGATTGCCCTGAAATGTTTCCGCGCGGTCATGGTGGAGGGTAACGTGCCATCGAGCAACTAGTACATAGAGAAAATTCACATGGTCGTGTTAATGCCGCCGGCTACCTTACCGGAATGCCTTAAAATGCCTATTAAAAGATTATCATACCTCGAGTGTGAAGTTAGCCCTTGAAATTTGTGTTACATGGTATCTTAAGGATGGGAACCTTTTCCTGACTCATCTGTGCTACACCTCTGCGACTCAGCACACGAAACCCACGATCCCTACACCAAGTCCACCTCTTGTGAAATGGTGCAGCTTATTCCGAACACCACAGCTGTTCGAGTGTTTGAAGATCATACAGACAACATAAACGCAGTGGCAGCTTTGCCAGATGGGCGGCGTATGATCACTGCATCAAAAGACAATACGCTCTGTCTGTGGGACTTGGAGTCAGGCGAAGTGTTGAAGAAAATGGAAGGGCATCGTGGCGCGCTGAATGCGTTGGCGGTATCACCAGATGGGAAATTGATAGCAAGCGGTGATACGAGAGGAGAGCTCATCGCCTCCCATGGAGAAACTGGAGAAACCCTCACTAGGCCCATCAAAGTTCACTCCGCGACAATCCTATCCATAGACTTTTCTCCAGACGGCGCGGCTCTGGCTACTGGTTTAGATGACGGAACGACAAAGTTTGTGAGCACGCGGACATGGCGGGTGCAAGGAAATCCAATCAAGTCTAGTTGTCTAGTTCGCTGCGTCCGGTATTCTCCGTCTGGCACACTCCTCGGGATTGCGACAAGGGAGAAAATCGAGATCTATAAATCAGGCAAGAGACAATGTGTCGCAAAGTTCAAGGGTCACCGTAAAACGAACTTCTCACTGGCATGGACTCCCGACGGAACACGCCTTCTCACAGGCGGCGATCATCAAGATCCCACCATACGAGAGTGGGATATATCGACTTGGAAGCAGGTCGGTGAACCCTGGATAGGTCACGCTACTGTTATCAAGGCTATTGTTGTCAATTCTGCTGGCACGCTCGTTGCGTCTGCATCTTACGACAACCATGTTCGTCTCTGGCGCCTCTCAGATCAGCGAACCATCGCCAGCTTCCAGCACTGTGCGTTGGTGATTTCCGTAACCTTCTCCATCGATGGCAGTCGTATCCTCAGCGGAGGTGTCGATAAGAAAGTTTCAGAGTGGGCTGTACCTGAGGATGCTTTGCCAGATGATAATCCAAATGGTCTGGCGCCGAAGGTACTTTTTTACGATTTCCTGCTCCTTTGCCATCTCATCTCGCGTCTTTTCGGAGGCTCCAGGCTCTGATTCAGAAGACGGTCCAAAAGATCTGGCACCAAAGGTACTTTCTTGTTGAATTCCCGCCCCTTCGCCATCTCACAACGCGTTTTTTGATTCCAAGGATCAAGGTTCTGATTCCAAGGCAGGTTTCCCCGATTCTATTATGCAACACAAATAAAATATTTGCCTGCTAGACCGTCGTCGCAATTCAGACTGTCGTCACGGTTCAGACCAATGTCATCACCAAGACTGCCCGCAATACGCGCGTGACAGAGGTCTTATCTACTGCTGAAATGGTACTGACCGAAACTTTCGACGCCGGCATCAACAACTACGCGTCCTATGCTAATCGCTCTTTCGTTATGGCGCGCAAATCCGACTGGGACTGTGCGCTTCAGGATGCAATCAAGGTGACAACGGCTCATCGTGCCCTCATACAAATATCCTGATTTCGATCGTAACATAGTCCCTCACCATACATCCCTCATTAGCAGGCTATATTGCCCAGGGTATTGCCCTATGTGGAAAACAGCTTGTCGAGGACGCGAGAGCAGCCTTTGAACTCGCGTTCACATTTACAGTCGGCAATTCAGATGCTACTCTTTTCCTTTTCTTGATCAAGGTAGGTTGAATTTTTCCTGCGTACTCCGTACTTCATTATAGGTCTCAGGCTATCGCATTGTTCAACGCAAATGAACACAGCGAGGCAATGCTTTGTGTCGAACAGCTGGCTACTGATTCAAATGCCGATCCCCTCGTTTGTCGTGTCGTGGAGGTAAGCATCGTGCACTCGTGTTTATGTGTTCATTAATGTATCTGTGCTTCGTATATCAGGCAAGTCTGAGAGTTCAACTGGGAACCATTGCCTTCAATGGCGCGCATCACAATGAAGCTGTTGAGCACTTCACTGCCGCTGTCAAGGCTAGCACTTTCTTGGCTAAATCAGCCACTCCTTCTGCATGCAAGGCTTTCACTGTGGTATGTCGATATGATGCAACCAAACATCCCTTTCATGTCCAAATGCACTTTTTTGCAGCTATTCGGGTGGGAGCTCGAGTCATTGTGGCAAACTGCCAACGAGAAGCTATGTTTTGCACTCCTTAAAGCTGGAAGACTTGGAGAAGCTCTTGAATCGTACAAATATGGGATGGACGCAAGCGATGAAGCTACGAGGTCCGGCTTACGTGCGTGGATCTTCAGTAAGTCTCTTAGTAATACCACCTATGCCACGGTTCTCAATTACCCTTCACTTAGCCATCTCGTTATAACGAATGTTCTACCCACTCACCGCGACCGGTTACACATGCATTTTGAAAACACGGAAATCTTTTTATTTAGCTTTCAAGTCAGAGTGAAGCACCCTACATGCTGCCAACTGAGATGCAGTCCTCGAGCAGTTACATACGTATTTAAGAACACGGACAGTTACTTTAACATTAATTGTATTTCTCTGTACTCTTATCGTATATTGGCGAGCTCGTGACTTGAGTGCATATCCAAAATTGTAAATTCTCAACTCAGTGATGCTGCGGAAATTGCGTTTGGTCGTGACGAAGCGGATAGATTGCTCAAGGAACTGACTACAGCGGGTGCTTGCTAGGTACTGTCCATGATAGGGCAAGGCCCAACAGATAATAAACAAGGATCCAAAAAAATCAACTGATACCTCACGCGAGAACACTAATCTCGATGTTCAGCTCGCAAACGGCTGCCGGCCCTGTTCCCGCCCGATCGTATCTTCAATACAAACCACGAATTGCAGGACAGCGTACAGTTCTGCTGCGTTCGAAATTTGCCATTCATTTGCCACCTGGCAAATTTTATTTGCAGTCGCAACAGACTAAGATCCAACTATGTGGAGTCAAGCGATTCTTAGAGCGACTGGTCATGAAGCTTCCTCTGCATCTAGCTGCCCACCCACAGTTGCCCAACAGTAATGCCCGCATCCGGCTGCACATAGATGGCCCGCCAGTGTTCTCTCCCCCCGGCTCTCAGAGCAAGTAACCTCCTCTCCCTCCTCACCATCACCATCACCATTTCGTTCTCTGATCAGCGAACGCCCACGTGTCGATAAAGAGGTTGGGATATCGACCATCGGACGCCCCATGTGATACCGCCTATAGCACTCCTGGTGGCCACCATGCGTGCAAACAGAACATTGGAAAAGTAGTGTGCGGACGGGAAGATGACTAATGACGATGAGTTCTCAGCGTGCAGAGTAACATAGAGTACTTTGACTGACCATATCGAACACTTCACAACTGCACTTTTACATGTCGTACATAATGCGTGAGCTCCTGTCACCGTTCGGGCGCGTGAAAGAAGGATAGGTTTTCGACAACGTCCGCAGGCAGTGTAAATGATGGTTTCGAGCTAAAACTTATGTTCAACACCGTCCCCGCCCATCAGCTAAACAGGACCTACCTTGGTGGTATTTGAAACATCCTCGAAATTGCTGCATTTACGTAAGTACGCAGCACAAGTGTGCAGTCGGAGGCGAGTGAGTAGTTCTTGCGGGTATTGGTTTAGCGTTCGTGACAGGCAAACAAACATCAAAGCTCACCGATATATGCCTCTAAGAATTGCAAGCCTCTCCTCCGGCTGATTCCCAGTTCCTTCGCTGCAATGAGCGCCAGCATAGCGCACATCTGAACATCACCCTGATTTTTGTTCCATCAGATATTATGTGAGACCACCTCAAAATATCCCTTACTGTTTCTGCAAATTCTTCAACTGCCTCCCTTAGTGCGTGCCATGCTGCCTCGCGAAGCTGAGCTTCCTCTTCCATTACAATACGACGTCGAGATTCAGTCATACCACGCCAGGCTTGATGATTATCCGCGTCCGCCTGCGAGACATCCTCATCACGATGTATGAGCCCAGTGTTTTGCTCCTGTTCGCGGGCAGATCCGACTGTGACTGTGCGAATGCTGCTGTGGCTTGCCTTCTTTACCAAATGAGAACTCTCAGACGCTGGCTGCGCAGGAGATGGTAGTGACGCAGTAAGAACAGCGACGGTGGCACTCCGCGTGCGACTCTTCAGTCGTTTGGCGTTCGAGCTCTTTCTGGAGCGTATCTTCGCCACAGAAACTACTTTTACCTTGACCTTCCGTGGTCTGGTACTACACTCCGAGTCACGGCCGCTATGTCCTTCGCCGTCAGTATCCGTAGATCCAGGCGACGGACTGGCCTCATCGTCCTCATGCTCCTTACTACCATCATCCTCATCCTCCGTCCAACGTTGCCCAGCGAGTCTGGAGAGTGGGCTGGGATGCGCTGGGCCTGTACGGCCCATGCTAAGACTCCTCGACTTTGATATTATGGTTTGTCGAGGGATATCAGGCGGTGCATCTCTTTCGTTTTCACTATGGCTATCCTGGGCATCGGCGCTCACCACTGCGCAGTTTTCACTGCCGTCTGACGAATCTGAGTCATCCAGGGCGCCTTCACCTACGTGACGGAGGCTTCGGTCGCTCGCACTGACACTAGGTGTGCTAGGGGTCTCGCTGTAGGCTGTAGGCGTGCGGTTATACACAGACGGCCGCCGCACATGTCCCTGTGCCTGTGCCGCGGTGGAAATAAGAACTGATGGACGACGAGTTGTAGCAGGCGTCATGATTGCCGAAGGCGGGAGTGCTGACGCTGGCGGAAGGGAAGTAGGTATGTGGCGAGGCGATGAGGATGTAGACGACGCAGGCGTCAAGTTTCGTGAATTAGGGGGTGGCTTAGTTGTGGGCAGGGCGTCTCGCTCCCCTTCACGTTCTCTCGATGCAGAGGTTCCGCTGCTATTTTTCGATGTGGAGCGTTTGTCTTCAGGGTGAGGTTGAGGGTATGTCTGACTGGATATATGTGGTTGAGCGGGGGAAGTGGAAGTATGGCGTGTCTGTTGGATCATCTTGGAGACAGAATCTGACGAGGCAGCACGGTATGAGGTGGGTTTTGAGGTGGATCCTGAAGCATGTGGTCCAGATCTTGTGCTAAGTGTAGGGATGGCAGCAGGGGCTGAAGCAGAGTGCGTGAGGTGCATGGTAATCTGATGGCTCTTCTCCGAATGAGGTGAAGGTTTAATGTACTCCGGAATGATGTCGGTAAGCAGAGAACCAAGTAGCAACCATACTTGTGCTGTGTGCACGCTTCCTGCTTCGATAGACGCCTATGGATATTTGTTCACTTATAGACACGCCCCGTACGGAAAGAGCACTCACCTCGGCGTTTACCTTGCAAACGGCGGTCCTGTTCCTCCCGTCAGACTCGACAAGGTACTTTCTTGCCAGGTGCTCAAATGACCCCCCAGATTCTGGATCACGAAGCCCTCCGCGTACATACATACCCATAGTCTGCAGAATGGGCATGCGAGGCTTGTCACCAAGGCATTTTAGTTTGAGCTTTCGTTCAGAAAGTACGTGTCGTTTGTCAGGGTGACTGCATCACAAATGAGAAAATAGCTGCGACATAAAGTGGAGAGTACGAACATATCGTCGTAGGGCACTTCCCATCTGGCCCTCCTGTCTGAGACAAAAGCTAATGTTCCGTCGGTATCTCCATCGACACCAACATTCCAAGAGAGTGCCACGCGCGGAACGGCATCAATAGGGCGTACAGACCTACGTAAGTCAACTTGAGCAAATGTTCCAGATGCATGCTGCACCCAAAGCGCATGCGAATCACGAAATATGGCATCTGCAGATGCGGGGCACCCGTGTGGTTACTTCAATGAGACCTGACGTGATTTGAATACATACCAGTCACACCCCCCTCCGACACGCTCACTTCAACAGTCCATTTAGCAATCCAACCACGTCTTACATCCCATATCTCTACAGCATCTGCGCCGTTACTTTTGGGATCCTTGTCTTTAGTGACAGAACTGGAGGCATTGATGAACGCTGGAGTCGCGGACTGTAGTCGAGGGCTGGCTAATAGCTCACTGCCACTCCCTCCGCCAAAGTCCTCATTGGACACGAGTGCAATCTCGGAGGGAAACTCAGGACGCCAGAGTACTCGGCGTACAGGGAACGACGGATGTAGGGTATAGGTAGGCTGATGCGCAATATGAACGGACGTGCCAGATGTAGCAAGGTCCCATACCTGATGCTCATAAGTAAACGTAGCGCAATAGTGCAAAAAACCAACGTGCTTTGACAGTGTGGTCCAAACCTCCGCTGACTATCCAGCTCCTATCGGCACCAATAACATCCCCGGCATTATTGGAACCTGGAGTGCTACACCAGTCCAATGCGAGAATTGGACCTGTATGTGCGACAGGTAACCTGTCGAGCTGACCTCTCTGGCCCATTTGAAGATCCCAGCGATAGATTGATCCGTTGTCAAGACCTACAACAGCTTGAAGGGGATGGGATAGACATGGCGAAAAGACAAGAGAGCGAACAGAGGTTGGATGGTGGATCTTCATGATGGACTTCGACATATCCCGAAGATCCTACGCGAAAGTGAGCTACCGAGGAGGTCGGCACACGATAAGTACACACCCAGACACGCATATCGCCATCAGCAGAACCTGTAACACAGTAGTACGGAACTATAGTGGAACAGGATAACTTGTGAATCGAACGGATATGAAACTTCGTCTTCCTTTCTAACGGTATTTGAGATGTAGAATCTGATATCAGACCAGTCTACGCACCGTACTTGGCATTACCAGCTCTGTTGAGGTCCCACATAATGAGGTCCCCATTCCGCGCGCTTGTGAGAATCTTGTTGTTATAACCTTCAGAGGAGGAAATGGGAATGAAGCGCTGAACACCGTAGGATCTGTAACCGCTTACTGCCATGGCACCAGGCAACATCAGTACTTGCACTGTCAATCTTCAAGCCACTTCCATCCCATATGTTCCGCGACGCTTCTATACGATGCCCACCGCGACCAATAGAGGCTTTGTGGTCATTATTTATGATATCTTCTGGATCAGACAGACGCAAGATGCGCAAGGCTAACGATAATTTTGAATTACGCGTCAATCTCGTGCTACACAAAATATTGAAAAGTGGCTCACATTCTCGTCCTGCAACAACGCATCTTAAACCATCGTCGCTCTTCGCAATCGTCCCTCCACCATTGGTTGTTGCACGGTGTAAGCGGACATTTCTCACTGGTCCTTGGTAGCCATGTTTGCGCGAGTCCGAGTACAGGTCCGCCGTATAGCCTACGAGAGACAATGGTACTGCAGAATTTAGCGTCGACGCACGCCTGGGGACTGTTGATTGCATGTCCCAGAGCCCGTTGAAGTTCGATGAATCAATCCGACAAGGTGTTATTGCTTGCCATTTTAGGCAACCATCCCTAGTTCTTTGTCAGTGACCGGTTGACCAATGACCATATCCCAATTATGTAACTCCCGGTCAGCCTCGTTATCATGTCTTTGACTTCATTTGTCCGGTACCAACACCATGCCATGAAGGTGGGAGGCTCACAAACAAATTGAGAAAGCATTGTACCGAAATGTTGCTTTACCGCTACGGCTCGTATACTGTCTGCTTCATACCCTTCCAGTGCAACTATATTCTCGTAGCATCACGTCTAGTAGGCGCCAGTTCCTACCCATTACTAAAAGAGACGGACCTCTAAAGCTGGTTGTTGACTCAATTCAACCCCCCCATAGTTCCTCTGAACAGTATCTAATTTCAGCTACAGGTGTCACCGTTACCAGCCTGAGGGTCCACAACTAATTCATTTGTCTCACTATTGCCAGTCCACACCTCTGACATCAGACAATCATGACCGATAGCTACCTCCTGCAGCTCTAGTCCTCTCCCGAAGCCTGTCGGACTTTAGGTCAAGTACGCCCTTTCAAGATATTGGAGCGATGGTCTTCCCATATCCTGCGCTGACGCCTCCAGTGATACTCTCAATGAATACACCCGAATATGTTAGCGCCTCGGTATCACCCTCCTGGATACCGAAATGCACAACATCGCCCTGCTGCGAAGCTGTTTCATTGGGATCCGCGAGTGGAAGCTACTTTGCAATTCGACAACCCTTTATCGCGTCATATAATAGCTTACTTACCTTTAGTACACCAAAATGATAGTCGCCTTGGCCAGCTGCACCGGGTGAAGCGTTCGAATTCTCCATGAGGCTAGTGACAGCCTTCAGTAGCTCTCCATTGGTAGAATAGAAGACGCCAAGGGTAAGATTCGTCCAGTCGATCTGGACTGCAAAGTTATGCCAGTCGTGGGAGGTAAAGGGCGTTTCAAACAGAAGGTCAAGTGCATGGTTGCGGACTTTCAGAAATCGAGCATCAGAGACAGGTACAGTGCCTGTAGGGATGGTGAAAGGTGAACCTATATCAGGCTGTGTCAGGGGGGAGATATAACAGCTTTGGCATCATGTAACACTGACCGAACTGTATTTCGAAGACGTGGCTTCCATCATTAGGCTCAATCCAGACGATCTGGTACTCATGGCTCATATTCAAAGGTTTCTCCAACTCCTCCATAATGGATACATGGAACACAGTGGTTCCTACATCGGCAATAGCGTTTAAGGCGGTATGGTTCCCATCCTTTTGCGCAATGAGATCCGTCCTGCGGAAACCGTTTTGAGGCGTGCCACTTCCAGGGACGAAGACAGAGGTATTATCAATCGAAATAGTTATCGGCTGCTCTACAGGAGACCCCGGATTGGGTGACCACAATGGGGTGGCATTGAACGCGTGCCCAAGGAGTTGAGTATACTGCGAATCGGTTATTTAGTAGTCGATCATCACCAAGTAGGATACAACCATACATGTGAGGCATTCATATTGCCTTTCACTACTCTGCAGCGAAGTTAGCCCGCGTTTGGCGAAGCAGCAAACGAGACGATATTTACGATAAGTAGGGGTCCACGGAATTGTCCAGGTCTTCAATGGTATAGTTGAAGGGGGCGCGGCCGTCATAGATTAAAGGGGTTGCCGAAGTAAGTGATACAAGAGCAGCGAAAGCGAGGACAGTTGAGCGTAGCATCTTAACCGTTCAATGCCAGCTTGAAACCCAAGGCGAGAAATTTAAAGAATAGCATGCCACCTGCCAGTGCGCATTTATCGGGCTAAAGGAGAAGCTAGGAATAACTATTAGCATACATCGGTTACAACATTGCTGCCGGGGGGAGAAGGAAACGGCATATGAGAAGAAGTCTGCATAACGTGACGATTGAGAGTGCTCGTTAATTTGGATCAAATGGCCCTATGGGATGAAGGTTTCTCCGTGAGGAGAATATCGCCCCTCCTCAAAAATGAGTTGTGATTACCAGCCACGAAGTCCGCCCAAAAATGAGCAGAGATCATCTCCATGGCCTAACGGGGCAAGTCGTGGACCCGTGGTACTCAGTAGGCTGTTAGCCTATCACGAGTCGACCGGTCACCACAGGCCACGTCAAATCAACAGCTGCCTGGTAGTCTTGTTGGCAAAACTCACGCGGAGGGTGACAAAGCTTGGCAGAACTCCAGACTCGCGGAGATGCAACTTAGATCTGATAATATATAGTTTAAATTCAATAGAACATATCCCTAATTTATGTAAGGCAAGTTCGGAGTACGAAGTTACACTTTTAGAATGGCGACCCACTTTACTTCCGCTGAGTCGACCTCTATCACAATGTTTTGTAAACCTAACGGTCGACGATCCTGTGGCATGATCAATACAATGGCTCATCGAGAACGACGTGAACATCTACCTTAACACTGTAGTACCCGTTGCTCGTTACAGCAAGTCACCACCTCTCTGCTCTGGAGTATCTAACGTGTTGCAAAGTAGCTACTAGCGGGTGTCCGAATCGTGACTATCAGCAAGCCGGACCATTCCAATGGCGATTATCATTGCATGCACCCTTATCATTATCTTAGCCAGCGTCTGGATAGTGAAACAACGATATCAGGCCACAAGGCGGTTGCCATTACCGCCCGGACCACCTGGACGTCGGCTATTGGGAAATACAATGCCAAAGTCATAGTAAGTCTCTGTCAAGGGACACCAACATGATCTCTATCTAACCCCTCACGCAGTGCACCGTTTCAATTCGCGAGATGGACAGAACAATATGGACCTATGTTCTCGCTCAAACAAGGCCATAGGATTTTCGTGATTATAGGACGTCAGCAGGTCAGCATGAAACAACACATTGTCTAGTCAGGCATGAAGTATATCACGTCACAGGCTGCAGTGGATATCATGGAAAAAGAGGGAGCAAATCTTGCCAACCGCCCGCGTTCTATTGCAGCGCAAGAGACGTTGACTGACAGGTTGGGACTGCTCCTTGAGGGCTCTGGTGAAATATTTCGCCGGTTGCGCTGGTACACATCTTGTCTCTACCAGGCGTGATCAGCGAGACTGAATGTAAAGCAGGGTCTTGCATGCAGGCTTGCAACCCAAGGTTGCGGAGACTTATGAGCCCATCCAGACGGGACATTCGAAGAATCTGGTTCTGGATATCTTAAATGATCCAAACAACCACCAAGGTCATGCCATGCGGTACGAACACTAGCTCTTGCTTGTGCGGTACAGGTGATAATCCGAGCATTTAAGTTATTCAGCTTCCGTGGTCATGTCCTTCACCTATGGAAAAATTACTCCGACTTCATATACAGATCCTGAAGTTGTTGCCGTCAATAAGAGTCTTGCGCGTTTTCATCAAGTTATCCGGCCGGGAGCATACCTTCTGGATACGTATGCAATCCTGCGTTTCGTCCCAGGCTACCTGAGTCAGCTGAAGGCATGGCACAAAGAAGAACATGCTCTATAACAGGCAGTTGGACGCGGTGCGAAGACAATTGGTTCGTGATTTTCTTATGATGATATATGTCCTCGCTCGCCACTGTGAAGCGTGAGGGGACTACGAGGCCATCCTTCGCGAGGTTCATCTTAGAGCACTAGAAACAGTACCAACTCGAAGACAAGGACCTGGGATACGTTGCAGGAACGATATTTGCGGCCGGTTCTGATGCAGTAAGCTCTTGCATTACATCGCGTCTTCACTTGACAACTGTTCGTCCGCAATCACAATTATGATGATGGCTGCTGCCACCCACACAGATACGCAGGCTCGCGTACAAGAAAAACTCGATAACGTCGTGGGGCGTACGCGGCGTAGGTTATGCCTTTTCTTTGTCCATCTACTAACTCAAATAGCTCCTGATTAGTGCCGACTTTTGATGATCAGGAAATGCTGCCGCAGGTTACCGCGTTCATGCTCGAGAGTTTGAGGTGGAGACCTGTCAGTCTTGGAGGTACGTCTTATTTGAGTTGTGATGACGCGATAACGAACGACCACCTTTCACTACAGGCTTTGCGCATCGCGCGACCAAGGACATCATTTGGAAGAACTACCTGATTCCGGCAGGTACGACTGTGATTGGGAACCATTGGTCAGTAGGCAATCATTTTCGTCCTCTCACCTTTGGATCTGATGCTCGTGTTTCAGGGCTATCGCAAACGATCCTGAGGTCTTCCCGGAACCACACACGTTTAATCCTCAGCGTTGGATTGACGATGCGGGTCGTGTGCGCGGTGATCTCCGATTTTTCACTTTTGGCTTTGGCCGCCGGTGAGTGGTATCGTTCATCTCTCGACCATTTGTTATGCCTTACTTGGAAATTTCAGAGTGTGTCCTGGTCAGCATGTCGTGAATCGGTCAGTCTTCATCACCACAGCTCTTATTCTCTGGGCTTTCCGCCTTTCGGAGAATCCTGCAGCAAAGATCGATACGCTTGCATTCTCGGACAGTGCAACATACGTGCTGCTCCGTTTGAGATATGTTTGGAGAAGAGGATCGATGAGAATGTGGTCAGGGAACTATGCGCACCGGGGGAGTGAACTTCTTTATGAACTCAAAAGTTCTTATGCAGGGTGACGTAGCGACTGAATTTATACAGGTTGTGTCTTTTGTTCTTTCTCTTCGTCCCAGATTTGCAGGGCTTTATTTTTGGAAGCAGTGACGATCCATCGATTGTCTTGGAGGAACGCGAGTGTTGTCGCTGTTTTCATGTGTGCTGGGGCCGGCGTCCCTCGCCTTCTCACCATAAGAAACGCTTCTTTTACCACATCGCGATGCAATCCTGACATCACTGAACAAGGAGATGGACGTCAATAGCGTTATTACTATGATGTTGTTTATTACCCGCAATTCCATCTATCCTGCTTTGCCTCTCCCAAAAGCTTTTGTCCTTGGCTGTCACGAGTTCTTGTCGAACATAGCTTAAAGCAAGATGGTGCACGCTGGAGAACGCCCCCTCGCGTCACTGATCAACAACAAAATTGAGCGCCTGGAACAAGTCCCGAACAACTCGCATAAATGCAAACATTGCGGAGACACTGGTAGCTCATCAGGTGCTCGAATTCAGGTTGTGACAACAACCTAAGCACTGTACAAATGCAACTACTCCTCTACGTCAAGCAGCGCACCTATTTAGTATGGAAAAGACCGGCGACCCCACTGTCTCTCAATTGTAGGGCATGCAGGCAAAGTAGAGCGCACATTCTCTGGTCTTGACAACACAATCCGTGCGACGGTGTAAGCTCTCAATTGAGACACTCATGCGAACCTTCGACACCACAGCGCCATAAAAGCCGCAGAGACCGGGAAGTCAACCCATCATCGACATACTCACATACACACTCGTGAAGAAGTTGGCATTGCTGTTGAGACTGTACAGGATCTTTTGCGTGGCCACCTCCGCTCTCGACCGAGACTGGCCTCGTGATACAGATGAACTCCTTGCCGGTCTGGCTGAGAGTATCTCACCGGGCGATGTCGCTGCTGAAAATTTGTGGCTCTCGAAGAGTTGAAGAATTGGAGGGAAATGCTTTTGATTTCGACCAGTTAGATCAGGTCGAACAAAGGCTATTCTACATGAGGTTGAGTTAATTACAATGGCGAGGATGCTTCGATGATGGGACGAGGCAACATTGATGTCTTTATTAGGAATGTCGTACACAGTGTGACGAACGCTCGAAGCTTCCGTTCTGACCACGGGCCAAAGCGAACATTGCTGAATTCAAGAACTGTATGGTCAGGGCATTCCTAGGGCTGCTCAAGGATAGGACCTATGTCATTATAATCAATAATCTGGAGGAAAGAATAATACAAGTACATCGACATTCGAGTCAGCGGCCACAAGTGACTATTCATTCGGATAGGCAGACAAGTCCTCGAGATATGCTAGCCTGCAGCTGAGTAGTACCAGGAAGTATCGTGCGATCTACGGGCGAGGAGCTGCAGAAGCAGCCATCATATTCTTGATGCTTGGTGATGTGAGCAAAAAGTGTTTGTTGGAAGTGACACGGGTATCAAGTTTCGAGGGGTAAAACGAGCAGTTTGTGAGACTCCCGACGGTAGCCTAGATGAAAGGGTAGATCATGATTTTGTCTAGCCGGTGCCAGTTTTGATTCCATGGGAATTCTGAGGATTCCCATGGGTCCTGGATTTATCGAATATCCGGACTCCAATGCCATCCTAGACTCGTGATTAGTAACTTTTCGTCTTTTGGGATACAAGGGAGTTGGAGGTTGAACGTGAGGTTGATCAAGAGGTGTTACTGTGGAGTTTCGTCAAGACTAGGTCATATAATCAAGAATTCTCACGGGGACCGGGAGCTGAGCAGTACTATTGTCGCTTTACTGGTTTCATCAAGAATCACTCCGTAGAAAAACAATTGTATGGAATCACACAAGTCTGTTGCCTTCCAATGCAAGGAAGACTGGTACATGGGAATTCAGCATGCGGTATCTAGTATTTGGTATCTGTCAAATGTATGCGGAGTAAAATACATTGAGCCTCATTCAATGAGTGCTAACGCCGAGATGGTAACAACGACAACATGCGGGGCATAAACAATAATCGAACTTCAAGAATATGACAATAGAAAAACGAAAACGAGGGAATGCGAAACTCACAATCTACAGACGAGCTAACAAAAGATAGTCGAGCCCGCTCAACAATAAGAGATGATTGTAGTCGACAGGATCGCAGCGTAGATCAACTACTTGAAAAGAAAACGACGACGGACGGGCTTGTGAACCATCCGTTTGCGGCAAGTCTTGTGGCCTGTCGGGGTGGCACTCAATGAGCTCGATACAGCAGTGGCTACGAGATTGTTGGCCGATTGTGAGGTTGCAAGATAACTCGGTGTAGAGGTGGTTGCCACCGCAGGTGGCTGAACCGTAGATGTAATGAACATTGTACTAGTAGAAGTCTCGCACGATGGAGGTGAGGCCGCTGAGGCTGCGGCACTGGAAGAGATCGTGGATGATGAAGCGGGTGACGAAGGTGATGGGTATGATGAAACAGCTGACGAGGCTGCAGCACTAGAAGATATCTTGGATGATGAAGCGGGTGATGAAGAAGGTGATGGGTATGATGAAACAGCTGACGAGGCTACAGCACTAGAAGATATCTTAGATGATAAAGCGGGTGACGAAGCAGGTGACGAAGAAGGTGATGGGTAAGATGAGACGGCTGGCGAGGATGATGCAACAGCTGAAGAGGATGATGCTGAAGCTGAAGAGGATACTGAAGTAGCCGATAAGGGTGATGAAGCAATTGCTACAGGCGGGGCGGCGGCAGAGGACGATGTACCAAAGATGTCATTCTGTGCTCCTGTGGCGATATATCAGACAAAACGTTTCCAATGACAACCAAAGCATGAAAACCCTCACCGTCCTGGAACCCACACTTGCTATTGTACGCCGGACTCTTAGCATTGCCGCTCAGGTCATTACCAGTAACTGCGATATTGTTGCCCTCAGCCTGATTCCAGATCAGGATTTGCTTTGCGCCCTGAGTACATGTACTCTGGTCCCCCTCGCACCAGACGGGAGGTTTAGGGGTGGCAAGAGGAGTAGTGGAGGTAGCGCCGGTAACCATGCACTTGAATCCCTGCATGTAAATGTTAGGCTCGCCGCACCCATCCGGAATCTAGAAGATGTTGTCAATTAACGGTAATGAAACGCAACCGAGAGGCAACGAACCCAAACCCACTGTTGAAGATGAATGAAAGTTAGCCTTGTCGAGAGAAACCATTAATAACTCACAGCACAAGTGCAACCATCTGCGGGACAAGCAGGCATGTCCTTGGGAACATCGTAGCTTGTGATACGTTTCCAGGGGGTGCTATAATGAGGGTCAGGGGTATTCACAGGGTCATCGGATATGAACGCACTTATAGCGGACGGTAAACACGACGAGGTTGTCAATCGTAACCTCGCTGAGTTCCGACTGTTCGATTGGTAAGCTTTGCGTTCAATCAGACAGCAAACAGTAGCAGACCTGGTAAGAGATTGCGAATGCAGTCCCAGCAGCCATGGACTGGTTTTGTGTATGCACTACCCATCGTTAGTGCGACTGTTCGACCAGGTCTAATCTGTACTCACTATTGGGACTACCTATGCAATCACTTTCAGAAAGAGGAGAGCCTGCCAAGTTTGCGATGGAGTAGTCGTCGGGGTGATTTTTACCATCACCCCACTCAGTCGCAAATTGTCCATTAAATGACAGGGACGTCACACCACGGTTGGCGGCTACTTCAACAGTAAAGGAACTTCCGGCAGGTCTGAGACATACAATGAGATTTACACAATCAGAACAAAACACAAAACACACAGTTCAAGGAAGTCTCCTGGCGCAGGGGGAAACTCATCACACTAGACAATATAAGCATAAACTCATGACTCCAAAAAATGTAAACTCACCCCGTTGAAATGATGAAACCAGTAATCGTTCTTCTGTAACATCCACAAGGGGCTGACAGGGTCGTCATTGTTATAATTGACCTGTCCCGCCACAGTTCCCTACAGACACAATGCTACTATCAGCGTTGAATCATGCGACATGGAACATTAGACTGACATTAAAGCAATACATTGCCTTGTGATACGCGGCCATATGCGCGTTAGTTAGCAAAGCGAGAGACGATAGCGCAAGCAATTTTAGAGTCATTGTGTTGTACCGAAAAGGATCGACAGGAAAAGAGTGGTGTATGTGGACTCTTGGAGGCCAAATTCGCGTGCAACGCGTATGATGCTTTGAGAGAAAGGAAAGACCACAAGGTTATGAGAGAAAGAAAGATGAAAAACAGTGAGCGTCTGGAATCTTGAAATATGCAGGGACGGTTGGACCGTCTATCCACTAAACTTCTTTTGTTCTTATACAAACCGTAATACAAATGGGGCTAAGGCGGGATCACTGTCCGCTTTTGGTTATCTACAAAAGGTCAAGGTAAGAAGAATCATGGTTCATTCCCTTGGAGACCCTCGGCCAAATCTTCAACGTTCTGCTAGGACCATATGCTACCTATCCTCATCTCCGTCTGTGGCATGAAAGGACCATGCGCCGTCAGCATTCAAGACAACCATGAATCATCGCAGTTTGGAAGCTCAGAGTTCTCGATCGAAATCAAAACATTCAACATTCAACACTCGAAACATAGGATCAACGACCGTTCTAGGGCCACGTCGGGCCTGTCGCGCACTTATTACGCACAAGGAGTAAATAATTTGTCTGTGCATACTGAAATCTAGGCACGCGTTGCCTGCTGCGAAGTCTAGACGACGGGCCTACAGTGGTTCGCTGAGGTGAGACCCGCTTCTGTCATTCGCTGAGTACGGTCCTGGCCCTACGAACTTAAGCTGATCGACAAGAGGGCGGAAAACGGCACCCCGGGTTTGGATTGATATTGCCGCGGTGAGTCGCCCTGCAAGTGTCATTCACTTATCTCAGCTGATCCTTGTTTCCTTGTCTACGTAGAGAAACCACGAGAAGATGAGGCCTATTCTATTTCCAATAACTCAAACACGTTGATCGATTGGCCAGAGTACTTGCCAGATCTTGCGCCACTCGGGTATCATTACTGCATAAAGTTTAAAATTTTGACATGTTGCATTGGTTTCAACCCTCAGTTTCCCCTTTCTGGTTCTCCAACGTAAGTTATGTACGACAAGGGCACGCCATTTTCTATGGACCCGTGTTGTACGCCTTGCAGACGGCATCACTTTTGATCTTGAAGTGAAAAGGCACCGTAAAAAAATTGGGGGTATTGACGGAGATCATTTTGTGCCTCGCGCAATCCTATTACTTCTGCATCCAGCATCGCAACACGATGTCCAAGAGCGCCCACTGAACGGAACTCATAGCGTATCAAGTCTATAGAAACGGTCAGAGTTTAAATGGGAGTGCGGTAGCCTCAGGGTAAGCCCTCGTTACGGATTTGCTTCGGTACTCAAGTTCACATGCTAGAAACATGCGCACGGTGCATTTTCATATGTAACATCATCCGTTCATATTGGTTTGGAACAGACACAAGTTGCTTATGTCATTGGAGATAGCCATATTTGGTACTTGGATGTCAGAATGACATCATTGCATGGCGATCATGCGCCCCTCGTCAGTACTTTATGTAACCCACGAAGCTTCTTGTCCACGAATTCCTTGCACCTATTCGAAACATGGCAGCCACTAAACAACACTTCGTCGGAGACACGCCGGTCGACTCTTTCCCATCTGAAGCCACACAACAAATTCCGGACGATGGACTCACAAAGAAAGAAGTGAAAAGACTGTCCAAGGGTGAGCAGAAGGAGCCTGGGGCTGGCAAGCGAGCCGGAGCTGCTTCGCGAAACCCAGATGGTAAGAGGAAATTTCCGCTGTGCGGAGCGCTAAATGCAAGCGACATGCAGACTATGATACACGTGGTCGAGGAGGACAAGGCAATACACAACCAATGGCAGGTGCGGCATATTTTTCACAAATCTCAAGTCAATTATCGACTGAGTTTTCCAGACCCTATTGTCTGAACTTTGTGCATGCCAGGAGACCATTTTGTTTGTATTTTTAGGCAATGGATACTGGGCTGTTGAATCCGCAGGTTGTGAGAGCGTTGTAACGACTATTGTATAATTGCGGCTCTCATGTAGTACAACACATGCGAACCCTTTACGTGTAAGCAGTACATGATCATCGTCGCCCCTGACTCATACTGCAACAGCGATCACATGAGGAAACACGCAGAGAACAACATGTAGGTTTGAGTCATTTCTAACGATTCATGACTTATGTAATTCGGTCCCCTATTCTTCTCAAGAGTCGTAGAGTTGGAGACCTGGAGCGTATCGCATCCTGCAGCTCTCGCCAACCCATCTTCAAGCAAGATTTCAAGCAAGATTTCAGCTAGGACCGAATATCGAGGACCTTCAACGATCAACTGCCAGATCCCTATGCCCCTGTAAACATAGAAAGACTTCAGGTCGCTGCTAAAGACATTAAAAAGCAACCAAGACATCGCCACTACCACACGACTTCAACCTTTTCGTACTCAGGAGCCCTTTCCCATTCAAAAATCTCATCGATCGTCCATGTCCGCCTCGCAGACGCGTGCCGTTCTCGACGACAATGTCATGTCTGGCTTCTTTTCATCATCGCATAAGATGCTGAAAATGGTATTGGAAGCACGCAGAACGCCGACGCCGTAACTGTAAGTTCGAATACGCGCTCAAGGGCTGAACTCGTGTTTGACTGCAGAAAGTTTTGTGCTTGTTGTATCATCCGACTTTGTTTCGGGCTAGCAGGCCCTTTAGATAAACAAAAACGTGGCAGAATTCAGTCTAGGCGGATCTATTATCAGTGACGCCGTAGTCGTACTTGTTTCCATTTCGTCCCTTATGCCGAAATTGCAGACACTTCAGTAGCTCAGTGTCACAAGCGGGAGGTCCTGCAACATGTCTCTAATCGCGGCCTCAGCTGTGGACCTGGTGTTAAATCGCTCGTGGCTGTTCGCCAGCAGGGAAGGGATGTGTCAGTGCGCAGTCAACATATGATGAGAAGCGCGTTTACCTTCATGAGCTCTTTCTTGAGCATACCATCAGGGGGCAATCGGCAATCGGCAATTAGCCTCGCTGAGGGTACGTGTGACAAGGGAATGTAGTACATTCCGCGGGAGGTAGCAGCCCTGTATCCAGACATATTCGTGTCATGTCATTAACAGTGCGTTTCGCGCCGCCATCTGAAGGCTTTCTTTTAAAGGGCTGCCCTAGGTGCCGTGTTCAGGGCCTGCTATATAAATCCCAGCCTAGAATTGCCCTCCTTGCAATTAGTAGAGGAGCACAGGAATGCACCTCTGCGAATATTTGCAACGAGGCCCTGAGTTTACATGTGCATAGTAGGAGCAGTACTCTTCAAGTTGCGCCCGTGACAGCATGGATGCCGAGTCGGAGAACAAGTCCCAAATCAATCGTATATACAGCATATGGTGGATCCGGTCCGACATACATATGATATATGATAGCTTGCAGGGACATGCTGCAGTGGGTTAAGATTGAGATTATAGTACCAGTGAGATGATCGATAATCAAAAACCTTGTTTGAAACTCGAAACTGTAACGGTATAACGGTGTTGACACACCCGCATCAATAAACCGTGATATCCCCAGCCGCGAGGCGCTCCTTTCCTTGATATGTAATGTACCGGAAAGAAGCATTGGGCTTACAATATCGACTAATATCTGTGTCTCACCGTACTGATGCGGTGATCTGAGTGACCTGTTATCACTCGGAAATTGTTCGGCTCCCACAGCAAGGTCAAAACTCAGTGAAGACCTCGCTCACCGCATGGACCTTACATAATAAGTCTATTGATATTTTCGCTCTTTTTCTTGTAAATGAGGTACAGAGCATTGTAGCTTCACTCCCTCTGATATTGGTAGTATATATATTAGCTCAGTATGTCCTGTTGAGTTTATCCTAGCGTGCAAGCCTACTGTACGCAGAGTGAGGCTTGTGCTGGGCCAGAATATGTTAATATTTGAAAACTACCAAATGAGGAAATAATCAATATGTATATAGTTTTATGCTCATTTTTTCCCGCGAGGGAGCTCACTCAATTAAATTCATTTGTCGTTTATTCGAAGAACGCAGAGCTACTTGGAAGATATCTGAGTTGAGTATTTTACAGAGGTACTACTTACTAATTATCAGAGCCGACAGGGTTTCTGAGGTCTTTCTGCTGTACCTTGTTTTCGCCACGGCTTGGCAGCCGAACGGTGGCTCCGGGAGTGGTAACAGGTCACTACACACTCCTATTGATGCGGTGGTTACTAGTAGGGTTACCGACACCACCTTTAAGAAGTAAAACTCTCCGAGATTACGTACACGCACATGTTTTCCTTCACACAGTTGCCAGTACTATCTAAGGAACTGCTCGCTTCAAGTAGCAGACACGATATGATATTCCAATAGCTGCAACACTTATGCTGTTCATGCAAGCGTAACTACATCTTCAAATGACTTCCGTCATTCGGCTCAAACGGAACTCGTTGCCTCATGTTGTCGCTGTGCACGGATTGCCAGCAACGCAGCTGATGCTCTAAGATGCGGCGTTATGATTGGTCACAAAGAAGAAGTGTCCGATGATTCGATAACGTGGGTCTGAAATCTTTTCCCGTATCACGCTCGCTTCTTAATTGCAGCCGGGTCATAAGATTCCCTCCAACTTATCATCTCTCTTCATTGTTCACCCAACTTGCGATCATATCGCCCACCAAATGCTGAAGGACCTGGCGAATTGAAAAAGACACGCCCACTCAGTGGCCCAAGCTAATCCACGCAACATTGAACATACATCATCTACTATGGTTTTACTTCACACACAGCAGACGATCAAGGTATGAATGAGCGACGCTTCACCATCCACCTTTTTGATCTGACTCTCGTGCTTTGTTTACAGTACTTTCGAGGTTCGTTATTGGATTTTCTCGTCCGTTACAGCCTGTGTTGAAGTACTGGCAAAGTTGCACCGGCTGCTGTTTGGGTGAGTTAGGCGTGCACTATTCTCCAAAGTCTGTCCAAGACCTTATCTCCTTCGTTAGGCATTCGATTACTGTTTGACATTCGAACATGAAGTTCGTCTGTTTAGCACCATGGGCCGTTTGAACATCGCGTCTGTCATGTTTGTCATAACAAGATATGTTCCCATAGTATGGATTATCAGTGAAATATACGGTGAGCAACACTTCATTTTTGAGAGAAACATTCTTATTGGTTTGCAGTCACTGTAGGGCCACAATCAGTGGAAGCGGTAAATAAAATTGTCTCTGAACCATACCTAAATCATGTTAATGCTAACATAGTGCATGACAACATATCGGACGGCTGGCGGTAGGTCACCTCACGATCACTAATTACATGTTCCCTAACGTATCCCAGGTTCCCTGGTTCTTATCATGTTATCTACCGAAGGTATGTGCGCTCGTGTTAATTAAGTAATTTTCCCCTTCATATGTTTCAGGTCTGCTTCTCATGCGTACACTTGCCTTGTGGCATAATAACGAGAAAATCAAACGATTTCTGTTGGCAAGCTACTTGGTAAGTGATTCGGCAATTCTGTTACTCGGGTGATAATATCAGGGTTTGAAGGTTGTTGCTACCTCAATGCTCACTTGTGACATCCTGGCGGTGTCTCCGAAACTCGAAAGTGTATGTGCACCCACAGCAAGTAAGAGCTCCGTAGAGGAGGCTACGAGAGTGGAACACCTGATTATGGGCATGTTCGTTAGCGCGGCGTTGTTTGAACTCAGTGAGCGACTGGCGATGCTGCCTTCCTTTGAATCTACTGACGAAATTCGTGCAGCGGTAGTTTTTGCCACAATGTATCACTCTTTAACATCTCGCTCTGTTGGCATACGTACCGTCAATGGATTGGTGTCCAACTTGTGGAAGGGAAGTTTGCTATATGCATTATCGCTTCTTAGTATGTTATTCTGAAATCTATTTCTTCTTCGTCTCTCCTAACTGTGCTCTAAGCGATCTCTATTGCGAACGCTGTTTCTTTTTCTTTACCGGTGCGTGCTTTTCGTGTACTCCACCATGATTAGGTATAACTATTGGTGCAGGTCTCAAGCGGGCAGAACGGTATCATTGATGTGTAAGTGACTGCCCTTCGTGTTGAGTGCCAACCGCTGAACTATCATAACCAGGTTTCAAGGTGTCCTGCATGGCGTTATGGCTTCACGTATTCTTTTTGATTTGCGCAATGCAGACCGGCGTGAAGAAGATAGTTATCGACTCGCCTCATATGTGCCCCCTTCTAATTTACAGTTTGCATCGTACAACATACCCATGACTCCCTTACTATGACGAAAACAATATATGAATTACATGTCCCCATGATTCACGTCCGGAACTCGAATTCGAATGGCTGACGGACTTCGGGAGGGTTTGTAGAACAAATCTTTTGGGCGTCAAGATTAGATCATGCGTATACACGGACTGACGGGATCCGTCTGCCGGATCCCAGATTGATCCGCAAAGTTTTTTTTTGCATCTGTAATGGAACCTAATGGGACTGTGGCTGAGTAAGCAACCGACCCAGCGGGTCACCCAGGCTACTACCTGGCCACCACAACAGCTATGGTTTCGGGCAACTCAGGTATACAGACGCTGCCACAAGTGACAGCGACCCAGATTCAAGAAAACTTCCAGAAGACAGCAATGAGGGAAATCGACCGGCCTAATACCTAGACAACACCACGGCAACCTTGTTTGAAGATGAGGTCCGTATCTAGTAGGATATTTTGAACTTCGCTGCATTGGATAACGCAGACACATTCTTCTAGTAATCTGAAATAGATTGCGAGTTAGACGATATACGTACAAGACCAAAATAACAATAACCGAGTCGAAACTTCTACCACTAAACGTTGTCATGCAGGCTGTTGTCCCCATTGGTTCGAGTAGATTAACGCCAGGGTTTGAGAATTCGTTTCAATGTGAGTGCATTCTCTGCTAGGCAGCCAAGCACAGACCATCAAAGAGAAGAGTTGGTTGTCTGCAGTAACTCAGGGACACAACCGAATGTGAGTGTGATCATATTATCTTCTCCGAGTCCGACGGATGCCGTTTGTGCGTGTATTGAAACACATCATTTAACTGAGGAAGTAATTGAGTCCATCACGCGCATGTTATCTTTCGCAGAGGGAAGCCGTCGTGGAGGTTTTCTCTTCATCACCATGTTTCTTAAAGGTGGGGATAAATATTTGTGTACTTGTTTATAGTACAACTCGTCAGCTCGTCCGCTCACTTGTTCATAAATCCTCTTCACAAGAAGCATAACCAAGCCATGCCATCATCTAAACGCAATCAGCTTCCCAACACACGTACTCCAGTATACATCGACATTTGGCCAGAGTCTAGCTCATGGTCGAGCAGCTCGAGCTCATCCTCATGTTCACATACACCGCCATCTTCTCTATCAAAGTCGCCTCAAGTTGTCACCACGCCTCACCCTTCCTTGAACATACCGCGTTGCATAAGGGATATTGATCCCAGCGTAACCTTCGTCTCGCCCTCTGTCGTCATTGCCAAGTCATCCTATATAATTGTATTGGATGGTGCGCCTATACACAGCGAGGACACGAAGCTCGAATGCATTGGACCATATTTCACCGATTCTATAATCCCGTCTGGTGACGGTCCGTTGCTCTACAGCACAACCCTAGTTCCCAAGTTCTGGGAAATCTTGTGCAGATCTCCAGGTCCGTACTTTCCGGCCTTGACGTGCTACGGATATATGATTAGTCCCCCAAGATCCCACTATGTACACCATCATTCAGGATGTGTACCGTCGAGATCTAGCACCCCTTGGAAGGTCCTCGTGTCGTCCTCGCCCTGTTCTTATCTTCTCTGCTGAATACCACTTCCGGTACTCAGTCCATGCATGCACGCCTCCACCTTCCATGACACCATACACCGCATATCATGCCAATTCGCCTTTCATCGCGAACGTTAATTGTGCTCATCTCGATTCACCCGAGCCCAACTGTCCGTGCAATCGTCATCGGATGCCCCTGAGTCAAGACAGCCCCCAGTTGCATGAAGACAACATGCAAAGCCAACTGTATAAACAATGCATACCGGACGTCAGCCTAGAGGACTTATCCCTCATTAACTCCATGATCGATAACCATGACTCGTCTGCTGCCAAATCGGAAGAGATGATGACACAGTCGTCATTCTCAAGCTTCCCAAATGACATCCGTAATTATGTGAGTAAGCTATAGTTCAATGAGAAGGTCTGCTGCTCACATGTCCATCAGATATAGGAAAGTAGCACGCATATAACAGTGATATTACTTGCTGGATGTATGCTGACATTCTATATATAGAGAGTCCTCCGGCATTGTTGCAGTCAAACTGAGTTTCTGCCCTGTAGGTCCCACCAATGACATTTACCCGTCTGAAAGCGCTGAGAACTTAGAAAAACGTGTTGGGACGTAATGTTATTTTGTATACTGTGTGTGCTTGTTATTCCAGACATTTGGAGTCTCCCGGTACGGCTAGATAGTGACTGGGTGCTGTGGTCCCAAGGAAGTCCTTCACTCACGTAACTCTACAGGAGTAAGATTGATCCTAGAGCTTCGAGCCTCCAGCCTTGAAGCCCTGCCATCGGCGAAGATTATAGTCCTAGAGCTTCGAACTTCGAGCCTTGAAGTCCTGCCGCATCGGCGAGGTTGTAAGTATCTGTCTCCAGTGCGGAGAGATAAACCACCGTAATGATATCGGTGAAATGACTTTCAAACGACTACGTACTAATGCATTCTTATCGCTGTTAGAAGCCCATGTCGACTATGGATGAGCGCCCACTGGCAGCTTCTACCATTTATCTGAACAACTTCGTTATCCATATTAAGTAGACAGGTGAGTGCTAAAAATAATGTGGACTATCATATACCGGAATTTGAAAAACAATTGTCGAATTACGAAAACCGGACCGTAGATCAACGGGAGGATATCATGATTATTAGTATCAAGCACTGCACAATGAGACAGAGATGGAAGTAATCGACAAAGAAAAACCTGCACTCATTGTTGCAGTTGCTGTACTGATGGGAACCGAGCTAACTCGACCGACGGACGAGTCAACCACGGTGGCTATTCCTTTGCCATGCGCAGCTCCTGCTAAATTCACAGATGAGTACCTCATGCAGTACAAACACGAAAGGTAGTGTTGGGGAATGAAAATTTCTTGAGGGGACTTTCGCATTGGACGCCAGTTGTCCGTCGTACATTGATATTGAAACACAAGGCCCGGTTCCTAAAGCGTGAAATGATATTATATCCTACATTATTTTTGCCTATGGGAAGTCATCCACTGTGGGACAGGAAGAGAAGCGGTGAATGTGTCCTAAATTATAACCAATAGAGTTTGAATCTGACCTCGTATGCGCTTGCCTTATAGTACGGGACGAGTCACCCGTCTAATTTCTCCGGACGACAAGCGGAAAAGAACCCCAACTAGGTACTATCGCATGGCCTCGAACGCTGCATTCGTTCGTCCTTTATCGCGGTCTACACCTGAAACTGAGAACGCATTGCGACCTGTTCGATCTCTGACTGATACATGTGCATGGACAGGTTAGAGTCGGAAGAGATGCATACTTGGTATCTGACGCAAAATAGTCATGAAATTCTAATGGGTATCAGTGAAATTCGACTCACATTCCCCCACAAATGTAGTATGCCTCAATCCTGCGGTTCCAAGAAAAAAGCGTTGTCCACCATCCTCACAGTCGACATATAAACGTGCGCAGGATACTTAAACCCGTTCCAGTATCTGCACCGGGGTCAGCTTCCATTGCTGTTACAGTGAATCACTTGTTGTATGGTTCCCTTCGACACCTATGTCAAACTTCAAACTCCCGTTCAACGGCTTCCTGGTGTTACACCCGAGTAAACTTTTTTTCAGCCGCGGACTCAGGGTTTCTGGATAAATTATTTTTAATAACATCTTGAAGACGCGAACTTTCACGAACACACCTTCGAAGTTGAGTTGAATGTGGGTGACTGATTTGTTCATTTTGGGCAAGTACAGAACGTAAGCCTGCTGCATCGTGCCGACTGTAACGTAACATGTATCGTGAAAGCGATTTAGGGCGCGAAAAAACGTATATGAATGAAAGTTAAACATACCCTGGGCCCGCGCTCAGGCTGTAATCATGGGACTACATCAAACCCGGTGAGCAGAGAGTGTCTGCACACCATTTCTCCAGCTTACTTATCCTTGCAATCAGGGTGGCGAAAAGCCTTGCACGAATCTGCCAGTCAACATTTGACTTACACCGCAGTCAGAACCATCGACACCACCGCCCGTGACCCTGGTTTCACGGACGTCGAGAAAACTGTGTGGTACTACGCCAATGGTGGGACGTGGTCTAACAGACTCTACTAACGAGACGCTCGTCATGGGCGGCAGCGGCACATCTAGTACGTTCCGCTTCAGCGACAGTGCCGCGGAGGAGTTCCTTGTGATGATAGGACTGAAGACACGGGCATGAAGATCCACACTGAGTACTGCATGGCTGGCCTAGGAAGTTGAATTGGACTCAACTAGTTGACTCGGAGGACGAGTACAAAGAGAACTACCGTGGAATCTGGATGTTATGGAAAACAACTTCAAGGGCGTCCACATTACTATCATATTTCTTGAGTTATCGTACCAAAAGAATTAGAGCTATGTCAAGACAAAATCGATATGAGTGATGTGATGGCAAAACAAGGACTCTGCAATTGAGAAATACATATTGTCAATAGAGAGAAGGCAAGGAACAATATTAGCTCTGTCGAATTCGGAAACCGGATTCAGCTGCAGTCTCGGGTACTGAAATGAACAATATCCTCGGAGTACGTATTCCTACTATAAGACAAGACATGACAAAGATACAAAACACAACAATATTTAATATCAACGAGACATATAATTGTCTCCATGCAAGTCCATATCGTACCGTGTCATACTCGGCATCAAGAAATGATCACTCTCCTGCAAACAAGCGCACGAGCATGTACGTCGTCGAGCCGATGAAACGAACGACTAAAGAACAGAAGTTATCAGCACTAGTGATGGTGTGGCGTCAGAAGCTTCCCCTTACATGCAAGTCCAGCAACTGAGAAGAGGATGAACGTCATATATCCGGTCACACCTGCACTTCCACTGCCACTCGTAGTGCTGCCATTTAAAGTGTTAGCGATCAGTAACACCTGCAACCTTTCAAATTGCTTACATTATAGCAGCAGCCAGAAGAGCCTGTAAACCCACGACGTCAATAAAAGTGTCTCTAATACGAACCTATTTAGTTACTCACATTGCTCAAAGTCCAAACCAGCAATACGTTCGTCCGGAACGTCTTATAATAATCTTCTTGCTGGGTTGCCGGATCAGGCTTGGAATCCTCCTTGGGTGGTTTCGAGGACAGAACATGGATAGCATCTTCATATGCTGCATTGATGTCAGTCTCAGCCGTGGGCACCGCTACCTCGACTTCATTCTTGTTGTCCCCCGTGCCCGCGCTGACGACACCGAGATCAGTGGAAACCTTGTTGTCACCCTTCGTTCCCCATGAGACATCATGGACGTTGGCAAACTGAGACTTTGTGAACGACTGGGAGCTGTGCTGAAGAAGAGGGACGTACTGCGTAGACGTTCAAGACCGCAATATACGACGGCGCCATGAGGAGATACTGGATGAAGGACGTAATCATATGCCATGGCTCAAACTTTGACCATCATCAATAAATAACAAGCAAGATACAGAGCAAATAATGACTCACGAAGATCAACGAGGCCATGAAATACAGCCCCAGCGTTGCCGCCAATGAGACCACGACATCTCTAAAGATCGAATTCGACAATAGATCGCTAGCCTGTATCGCCCGTCCTTCACTTTGCGCGACGCCTTCAATGGCCTTGTAAGCGAGCAATAACGCCGAGACAGTCATATCAATCGTGATTATGGCAAACCCGATGAAAGCGAGGGTGTAGCCCCATTTTGAACCTTGCGGCCGATTACCGAGCGAGAGGAGGAAGCACATGATGAGCAACCCGAGATAGAAGTAGTTGAGAATGATGTTAAGGATGCGGATTTGAGGAACGTAGGACTCGAGCGCTTGGGTGAGAATGATGAAAGCAATATAGTAGTTACCCTAATGCGCATGAAGGTCATGACGGTGGCGCAGAGAATGGTACAGAACGAAGCTTACAAGGGAAAACCAGGCAAATATGAGGTTGTACAGTTGATAAAACATCTCGATGTGAATCCAGAACTTGCGCATGAATGAATGCGAGGAGCGATACAGGTAGTGGAAATGAACGGTAGAGTGTATGGCGGCAAAGAAAGAGCCATTAAGCCAGCGACGTCTTTGGGAAATTAACTCGGGGACCTGTTGGAAAGGGTCAGCGTGCTTTACACTAGGACTTGAACGTTTGGATTGACCTGGTCGGGAACATCAGTCACGGCGTATGCAGACTTGACATAGTGCAGAATCCACGATCCCCCGCGCTTTGAGACAAGCTCCCAGCATAATATCTGAACAAGTGTCAGTCGAGACATCATCTTATTCCACTCAGCACCCACCCGATCCTCGGCAAGATACATGTTCGCTGTGAAGATATCGGCACCTGCACCATGCATCTTCTCACCTAAAAAGTACTTCTGCAGCGGGCCCTCCCCCATCTGGTCATTCTGCAGGGCAATATACCTATATGCACTAAACGCGCCAGGCAGCACGGTGATATACCCGAACACACTCTCTAACGGCTTATCCAAAATATTCGACATTTTATATTCGAAATTCTGCGCTGCGACGAGTGGGTTGAGAAGATATTGTCCGTACTTGCCCTTCAGAGCGACGATTTCACCGCATGCACCGCCAACATTCGAATTAATATCGAAGGCTTTCCACAGGTGGTAGATTGAAGTGGGGCCGGGCATGGTACCAACGTCAAGGAGAACGCACACATTGGGCTCCAATATTGGACCAAAGGCGTTGAAGAACCAGCGATGGGAGTTGATCTTCTTTTGGTTCTTCTCTTTAAGGCAGAAGATGATCTGTACGGGGACAACACCTTTTTCGGCGCCTTCGATTTTCATTGAAGGAGAGACCGATACTGTAATCACGTTAAGATTAGATACAGACAAATGACGGTGAGACAAACTTTGCGTGGTATACTCGTATATGTGTGCTGCGACAGGTTTTCCATTGACGATATTCTTTTCTATCATCAATTTGATGACCATTTGCTAAAAATGGAACTTACCTTTGCAATGCCGTCTTGATATGCACCCATGGCAGCAATGACACTCAGCGTCCGGGAATTGATCTTCGACCGCCCATCACTAACAATACAGACCACAACCTTTTTCCAACCCTCTTTCCCCCACGTTTTGCTCCGATCTCGTTTGCACAAATGAGCGATATTCTTAATGACACCATGCATTGAACGACAGAATAGCTCCTCATCTTCATTGTACATTGTCATGACGATGAAAAGCTCCGTCCTCCGTGGAGGATCGTAGTGCACTTGGCGGAGGGTGAACCCAGAGTTCTTAAAGTCGTTGGGGTCGCATGTGGCTGCAGAGTACCGCATGTGGGTGAACTCGCGTTCATTGCGAATCGCGCACATATCCAGCAGTTTTGTTGGCACTGCGGAGTCGAGCACGAAGTTACCGTGGAAGAGTCTGTGCACTATGAGGGAGAGAAAATAAGATTCAACAAGGAACACTCACTCTACCTTCTTGATAGTCTTGTACCGTCGGGGCACGCGCTGCGGTATGTGTCCGTAGCGAATGTTAGTTTCTGAGCGGTCATCAGAAATGGCCTCCTGGTAGCCTCCAGGCATTTGTGCTGCTGTGTAAGGACCATTGTGTTGCAGCAGTGGCATGTCGCCCAGATCATTGTCCTCACGCTCTACCATCTCATAATCCATACCAAACTGTGACTGCGGGCGTGGAGCGGGCGGTGCATTGTCGAATGGGCTATAGTGGGCATGTGGTGTAAGGTAGTCTGTTGGTGGCTGCGGCGGATGTTGTTGTTGTTGTTGATACAAATCTTGTGATTGAGAAGGAGGAAATGGGGTCGATTGAACTTGCGGGGTAAGAAATGGGTCCGGGAGGTGATATTGCTGGTTCGGATCGTAGGGTCGGTGTTCAAATTGGGGATTGTAGCGATTTGGGTCATACGGGTCATGTAGTTGTTCTTCATAAGGATTAGGTGTCTGAGACGGGTGAGCGCTGTACCCGTCATTGTAGTGTCCTCGCTGTGCCTCGTCAGCCTGTTTATCATCGTGACAGAATTTTGTTAGACGCCTTGAACGACGACAATGGCAATAAACAAACCCACCTCGTTGTACCGTGACATCGCGTGTGGGCAAATTGTCTCCTATATGAGCAAGCAAATGAAAGAACGTGAAGAAGGTCAGTAAGTAGTCTAGACTATAAGCGCTAGCTCTAAGTACTGTGCAAAGCTGTCAGAAGTTGTGGCAGTGCTTGGGCAGTGCTTTCAATTCACAGGCCCAGCCAAGCGCAGTGACTGGGGCAATGCGCAGCTTTCCAAGTCAGCTTTCGGGCTCCTAACTATTCTCTAGCAAGAGAACTCTTATCCGAAGTTCTTTCAAAGAAAAACTAGTACAAAGGGAGAGAGCCCTAAAAATAACTTACTATTAGCTCATGTCGATGTACCGTCAGTGTCTTTTCTATGTAAAATTCACTCTCAAAGTCACGGAGAGATCGTCTGTGCTAGAGACAAGGTGATGTATATATTGCAGGGACGAATCACAAGTGTGGCACTCCTCGATCGACAAGTTGTGACTTCTAGGTTCAAGATTTCATTGCTTCTCGATATCTGCATTTAAGAATCCCGTACGACATCGTTAAATTACAATTCGGTTTACTTACTTCCATCACAGCGGAAACTCGTTGCTTGAACAAAGCTCTTTCAAGCCCACTCTCACATTTACGAACAAATAGCTGGATTAGTCGCCCGTCGCTGTTACAGACGATTTCACTTCTTAGGGATTGGCACCCTTGTATATCCTTAAACGTTCAAGGTTTCTCTAGATGAAACGGTACCGTTCTCAGCGTGCAGGATTGCAGGGATAACTTAGATGCATGAAGCTCGTAGAGATGAGCTTTCTCTAGAGATGGAAAACCACAGGAGATTTCTTGGCTCCAACTTCCGAAATGCGAAGGATCAAGGAGATAGTCATAAACGACAAATTCACGACGTTCCTCCCTCCCTTGGCAAGTGCTTTTCTGTCGTGCTGATCGTGAGGTGGTGGATCCTTGTTGTTTGTCTTCCAGATTGACTTGATACATTAAAAAGGTTAAAGCAGGTTGACAGCACGAGACAATCGGGCATGCTCGGTTGGGGACCCATTAGTCGAATGATTCTTCGTCATCATGTCTTGTGATGGTTCAGTAGACTAGTAAGCGTCGCAGCCGCATGCGGGAATCAGGTGCGGGAAGTGCCCGTTAGTTCCTGGTGCTAGCACTGGACAGTGGAGTCTGACAGCGCTACAGTGGTACCTGCATAGTAACACAGATGATAGTAAGTTGCCAGTGAGTCCACAATAACTTAGTAAAACATTCATACATCACCCGACTTCTCCCAAACCTCTGTTATGCCTCCTCCCGTCTCACTCAATCCCCCGATGATGATCAAGTCCTTCGTAGCAATGATCGCATTAACCTTGTTCACATCGGTCGTTGCCTTCGTCCACTTTGGAGATATGTCCAACTTTCCATCTGCAGTTGGGCCACCAATTTCTTGGAGGGTGACTTTTCCCATCAATGTGGATGTTAAAAGTGTGCGAGGCCCGAAAAATGTCCTGCTGGTGTCTCAGTTCGGATATCGCAGTATAGCAATAATAAATACATACAGAGCAGTGATAGGGCCATGCCCGACATCTGCCGTGAAGGCTCCATCTTGCTTCAATCCTTCCCACTTCCGCCGTTTCTTTTTGACAGATGCACCAGACGAGACTCCTGTCATTTTCTCTCCGCCGGTGCCAATCCATACCCGTCCGTCGGCGGTTCCCGCAGCCAAGATGCCAGATGGTGACATGGCAGACGACAATATGAACGGCGGGGACATTGAGACACCTGAAGACTCGGACAGAGGAGACGTCCCTGACATGCGAAATATTGAAAAATGAGTGACAGCCAAATTGACCAAAAAGTCAAACTACCTAAATCGAATCGCGACAATATGGTCTTTTGCTGAAAGTCGTGATGCAGCAGCCTAGAGTCGTATCCACCGCTGACAAGTTCACTCAGACGATCGGGAATGAACTTCACCGTCCCACAGATCTGTACTCCTGTGAGCGAGGCATGCACCTGAAACACGAAAGATACAAACATTGTCATGACTTGTTTTCATGCGTGTTACTTGTTTCGTAGAAAGATCAACGACACCGACTGCACCAGAGTCGAGACAAAATGCCAGTTGACTGTTTTTTTGGTTGAGCGAGAGCTGGCTGGTCATGATCAGTCGGAAATATAAAGAATGATGTTGTGCCCTCTACCTCGTTCAGCAGGTCGTCATTTTCGGCACCAAGTTCCAACGTCAAGGTTGCATCAGCCTTCGCAAGAATCATCTTTTCCGTGTCCATACTAAAACGTAGAGCCTGTATGAGTTAAAAACAGGTTTGTCAGACACATGCAAGATTTCGATCCTTGACTTGTCAGGACGTACATGACGATTGGATGCGACCCAGATATCCCCGAGGCCACCTGCACTGTGTGGCATGCAGACAACAGACGATACTTCTCCCAACCCTCTGATAGCCTTCACAACTTTCAAAGTCTCTTGATTATATACGCGAACAGATCCGTCATCTGTAATATGTACAGAATAAATCTACACGATCCATCAGCATGGGATTTGATGGAAGCCCGTACCTGAGCCTGCAAAGAAATGACCCGATGATCCTTCAGCCAGACATGAGATCGGTGCGGGTGTTTTCAGTGTTTGTCGGTAAGTGTATGGTGTCTCCTTCATGATGAGCGCGAGCTTCAACAAAGTTCAAGGTCAAGCCGTCCGCATTGGGTATAAAGTCTCGTCCACGCATGATGGCAACTTGCCGGCAACGGCGGCCCGCCCGCGCCTCACTTCGTCCAGCAACTTCAGAGCAATAGAATCTATAACAGCATGTATAGCAGATCACTTGACTAAATAATACGACAAAAACTTTGTATATCTCTTTGAAATCTACTTCGGAACACCATATAACTTCGATCAATACTTTCAAGAAAGTGGTAATAAATAAAAGCAAATTTCCCTGCTCTTTGGAGGGCCGCCCGAGGGCACCAGACAACTGTTAACCCCACCGAGTATCACACACCACTACCAGTCGATATTTCCACGCGCTCCTGGAAAGCGATTGAGGTCATACCAGTTGCTGCATCGGAATTAGCAACAAGCTTGGCGTGGTATTCTCGAATACCAAGGATCAGGCGTGGTCCCAACACAAATAGCTGCACGACGTCAAAAATCTGAACAACCCCGGAAATAATCTGACTGTCCAGGGGAATGCTCTATAGAAACGATAAATTGTGGTAGCGTGCATAGGCAAGTGTAAGATTGACATACCGCTGAGAATGAGAATGTTGGAGAGAACACAAGAATGAGATGAAAGCAAGAAACAGCAACGAAGCTAGCACGTCCGACCCATCAGTGGCAAAAAGGGACAATAATCATGATACGAGTGTACCTCGCAAAGTAAAGCGCGTGAGTTTTCATCAACACCGTGAAACAGTCCTCGATAATTCCTCCTGCCGAATGTTGTCGCAGTTCACGAATGTGTTTGGCCGCAATCCAGACTGCGAGACATAATGCGACGACCTCCCATGCGGTACCGAGTATCCAAGTAATGGAAGCCAGAAGTGCCATATTATCCGCCTCATCAAACTGACACTGATGAGTGCCGGAGAGAATGAGTTCCTCTGGTATTCATCGTTGAGCCCCATGCACATTTTTTTCTCATCCACAATTAAACGTACCCCCTGAAGTATGCATCGTTGTCATTATGGTGGACACTGCATTGAAAGTGTTGATGGCCAGGAAGGTGACAATGAGAAATATCAGGATCTTTCTGAATCCTTGATACATGGCATGCAACCGCGTGATGATGATAGCTTGTAGCATGTTTCAGTCAAATCAATATCGCTGAGGTTTCACAAGTGCAAAGCTCACCCCACAGCATCACAAATACCACAACACCAGTCCAATCCAATACGACGTAGATAATCCAGCCTAACGAATCCAGTCAGGGATCAGCCTCGGGTAGCACACACTCCAAACAGACTCACATCTGTTGCAGTATAGCGCGACAGTAATTAGTGAGCAAAGAAGTTAGTAAAGAACCACACCCACTGCTAAAAAGCACCAAGGTCAATTGTAGGGGGATAGTACCAGGCATATGTGCAGAAGACTCACTGTGTCTGTCAGCGAGGTGGTCGGAACACTGGCTGAATGCCGTTGGTCAGAAGAAGCGAAGACAGTGAATGTACTAAGGAGACATACTTAGCATGTTCAGCCTGATCATGAGAGATAGACGATTAGCTCAACACCGGTTGTGTAGCCTTCCGAACATACACAGCGTATAAGATTCCGAGGTAACGCGCCTAGGATACTTTCAAGTCAGCACAGCATGGCAACCGCGACAAACAAGCTACATACACCGAGATACAGAGCTGTCATTAGGGACCATCGTTGTCTCTGGAATCGAGTGTATTTTCATGTGTGTTCCTCTTACACCAGACACTACTCACCCAGACCAATTCCACCTATAAAGCCATTCTCAGCGAGATGGCTGCTCCGGTCATACCATCGACATACCTCTTGTCCAAATGTGAGTACTGAAGATAATCGTAAGACGTCAGCAGTCTTTTAATGTTATCATGCTCACACCAATCATGCATCGCTGCAACAAAGGCGGCGACTGTGAAGCCACAGCCAAGGTTAGATTGTGTCAACTTCAACATCCGACTGCTCTCCACGAACCTGCAAAATAGCTGTCCAAACGATTTGTATTGATGGCCAACCACCAAGCGGGATCATTGGAGACTACGGTCATATTGGTAGAGAATGGGTGTGGGTGAGAGGCGAACTTGGTGGACGTAAGACGATGGAATTCATGCTAGTTATACCACCATCCGGTACGTAGATCAGCGAAACGAGATCGAAAGATGATGATCGTTCCTGCTTTGATTGGTCGAAGTGGATATTTTTGCATAAGGGAAGATAAATCAATCCAGGGGATCATAGTAGATGTTAGTCGTAAAACATTTGCAGGAGCGAAACACTTGAACTCCGCAAAAGGTCAAACAACATCAAGAACTGTTCATGGTCTTGTCACCTTGTTTCCGATGCTATCCTCGGAATGATTTTGCTACACGTGCATCAATTCATTAATGCAACCAAGTATTACTTCATCTGTTTGATACATACTGATCACGGTGCGACCATCAGAAAGCCTGTCATCTCATCTTTCTTCGCCTCTCTAGCACAGGCCTGGGGAGCATAACAGCTCATCCAAGGTCACTCGACAAATGCACATTGCGTCTGCATGACACCAGACCAGAAAAGTCGGCCGTCAAAAATTAATACATTGCAAACTAATTCGCATCTTACCCTAGCTACCGATACCGCCCTGCAAACACATTTCACTATCTCATCTTGTCCTTAGGTCATCTGTTGCTTCATGCGCACCCCCTCGCTCTCTGCTTGGAAAATCGAGTTACTGCCATCATGAAATGGTGAGCCCAGAATGTTTGATTTGTATCGTGGAGTTGGTGCGGTGGTAAGAGGTTTCACCAGAGACGTGAGATTCCGTGATTGATATATGAAGATACAACAACACCCCTATATCAAGAGAGCATTGAGAGCGTTGAGAGGATATAAGAGAAATGATGCCCATATGCACAATGGCTGAAGGCGATAACATTCCGTTGGCACGCCATCAGAAAGTTGGAGATTTGAAGAAGTTGAGGGAATAACTCACCGGGTCATACAGCTTCCACTGCACACCATCAACGCTAATTCAAATGAAAACCGATCCAAACCGCACCACACTGAATCCATCATGCAGTTGATGCCCTTCTGTTGACTCACACATTCGTAGGGTAGCCTGAGTGGGAATGTGTATTAGAACGCCGTATATATTTCGCATGAACCAGCTACTATAACGACGCCCGAGACTGCACCGACACCTCAGAACTTCGACTGACGATCAAGATTCGAGATTCGAGGATTCATGTGGTTTTAGAGCCCTTGCATGCTAACCGATTATACAAAGCAGGCTCTATATGGGTTTGCTTGGCGAAAAATAATTGAAAAAAGAAGGGATACTCACTGTGGATGTAGACTTGCTGTGAACAAGCTGTATGATTTCATCAGGTGGCCTTTGTTAGACCTTAAAAAAGTGGGATGCCATGCATCCATGGCTGAGCCCCAGTGAAAATTGACAAGAATGAGGTAGATAAGGACTTGTAAGTAGTACGTACTTCAATTTGGAACACTGGGGATGCTGGCGTACAGTGGCGTACCCAGTCGCGGACCGTGCGAATGCGGCGCAGTCTAGACTCTAAATCTCAAACAATTCATATGTGACGGCCACGAGTGCCACTCTAGGAGCTCCAAAGGTCAATCAATGACCTGAAGCGACGATGACAACTTACTGTCTAGAGTGTTTCGCAAATCCAACTCCACACCGCTCCCGATCGTGTTTGAGTAAGTGTGTCCGGAATTGGGTCCGCCTAAACTTTTACCTCTCAGAACCAGCTGGTGATACCCTGGATCGTCATATCGGGACGCTGGAAATGTAACTTAAACGTTGAAATAGACTATCCCTTCAACGTTGGTGTAAAGCGCAGGAGAGCGCGTCACAATTGTGTCACGAGTCACGACCAAGACACTGCATAATCGCGTCAAAATAGCTACCAGCGTATCAGCTGTAACAAAAATCGTACAAAAGCCTGAGATGCTGCTCATCTCAAATACCTTGCAAGAGAAATCTTCTTGATAATAGCTATACTCATGGCTGAATATACTCCCGATTCCTTCAAAATCCTGCTAGGAAAACTTGTCAAGACTCCCGAGTATTTCACTCCGGAAGACCTTGAACTCTCACTTCATCACCTTTTCACCCCCGATGCTGCCTTTCCCGCACAAACAGGTGCATTCCTTACTGCCCTCCATATAGGAAGAGTGGAAAGACGTCCAGAATTCCTTGCAGCGGCTGCTAAAGTCCTAAGGGCGCGCGCGTTACAAGCAGTCATCGAGGATAGAGACACGGATTTTGTAGTCGATATCGTTGGAACTGGAGGAGATGGTCACAACACGTTTAACGTTAGCACCACAGCAGCCGTCGTTGCTGCAGGCGCAGGCGCTCGAGTAATCAAGGTAGGATCATTTTGCATCTGCTACGGTAACTTAGCTGATGAGTCAAACAACAAGCATGGAAGCAAGGCTTCCACATCTTCATCTGGTTCAGCAGATCTTCTACAATCACTCGACTGTTTATTCACTGCCCCTTCACAAGGCACTTCCTTTCCCATATCTAAGGTGCCGTTCACCTTCATCCTCGCGCCTCATTACCATCCTGCGCTCGCTATGATTGCACCATACCGCAAGTCCTTACCGTTCAGAACGCTCTTCAATGTCCTTGGACCCCTCATAAACCCTGCACGTCCACGAGGCATGGTACTGGGTGTGGCTGAGCGCGAGGTTGGTCCTACCTTCGCTCAGTCCCTACATGAGGGTGGCGTCGAACGCGCTCTCGTGGTATGTGGAGCCGAAGGACTTGATGAGATCAGCTGTGCAGGTAACACACACGCGTGGCAATTAGTGGATGGCAAAATTACCGAAACCACATTGCACCCAGATCTTTTCGGATTGAGTACCCATCCACTTACATCCGTAGCGGGCGGAACGCCAACAGAGAATGCAGAGACATTCAAAGCGCTCCTCAACTCGCGTAATGACATACCAGAGTCGTTGACGCCTGTTCTGCACTTCGTCTTGTTGAATGCATCGGCGCTTCTGGTTGTCGCAGGTTTGGCTTCAAACTTCAAAGAAGGGGTTGCGCTAGCGATGAATAGCATAACTTCGGGGAGCGCATGGGATGCATTTGTAGTGTTTCGAAATGCTAGTAGGGAGGCAGTGAAGGAGACCGACGAAGTCAAAAAAAAGGAAATCTAGATGCGATAACCAAGATACCCGCCTGCATACGCATGCCTCGAGTTCTTCATTCATCAACACTAGTGTCATTGGTGTTCAGTTTTTCCTGCTATGTGGTCATATGCTTTCACGTGTATGTATATCACATAGACCATGGATCGCGGGGTGAGCACTCGAGCACACACTCACCGTACAAGCTTGTCATCGTACTAATCGGAGCTACTTGATACACCTCGTGATGAGATGCTTATCTTTGGTCGGACTACAATCAGTTGTAGTTGCACACTGGGCGCGTATGAAACGATCCGAACTCTCTTAGGTAAGTTCTACGCCTGTGAAGGGTCAGCGGGATTTCTTTGTTCGAACATTTATACATTTTCACTATCACAGTTCTTTCGGGTCAAAGTCGAAGTCAAAGTCACGGACAAATTCTCTCGACACATCGTCAAAAGTGTGTTCATTGCCGTCTGCATTGGCTGCCACTTAATTATATACTGCGTTGAAAATTTTCTGTGATTCTATTTGGAGCGCTTTGTGTTTGTTCGACTTTTTCGGCCCGGCTTGAGGTATGGATATTTGGCGTTGGTTTTCAACGTAGGCAGCTTACATTCGTCGACGATATTAGTCCGTGAGTCAATTAATCATCATGATTCAAATTCTCCTCTACTCCACAGCCTATTCTGCCCCGCTGAGTATAGCACAACAACGATGTTATTCATTATACGAGAATCACTGGAACTTGTTTCAAGAAAACTATATGATAATTTATGCCGACACGACAGAGTATAAGTTCGGCACTGCAAATGTTTAAAAGATCGGGGAATGAGTACTGAGTCTCAAACTAAGCCCATATGTGAACGAATACGGTAAGCAAGGCAAAGTGGTGTTTTATCTGTTCATCGGGCGTACCCCAGTGGCGAGAGACTGAATGCAACTTTTGAGAGCTGCGTATACAGCCTATAGGCCTCATCCAAGTACCCTACTGCTCGAACATGGTTTCAGGGTTGATGTCAAGGTGGTAGAGAAATACGAATCGCCTAAGATTGTCAGGGGGACGGAGCGCGACTGCAGCTAGATGGAGCTTAATGGCCTCCCTCGTCCAGGTCAGATAGGGCGGCACATTCCGCGAATCCGGTTGGAAGGCTGGTGGCAAAGTCGTTGAGACATAGATCAGGGAATGGCCAGGGGGACGCAGTGCGAGTGCTGCCCAGTAGAACTCGGTGGCCGCGTCCAAGTCAGACAGAGCACCCTGCTGCCTAAATCCGTCACACAAAGGCTGACGTCAAGGTTGTTCATATACTTGGATCGAAGAGCATGGTGAGGTGGACAGAATATGAGTGTAGCTCCGTGGAGCTCAATGACATCTTCCAGTTCAGACAGGGTTCCGTGCTGCTGAAATCGGTCACGAAGGCTGGTGGCAAGGTTGTTGTTATACTCCAATTGAGGAATATGGCCAGGGGGACACAGTGCTAGGGTGGCAGCGTAGAGTTTGATGGCCTCATCCAGGTCAGATGGGGAGCCCCGCTGCCTCCATCTGTCATGAAGGCTGATGACAAGTTTGTTGAGAGCCGTGGATCGACCAGGGTGACCAGGGGAACGGAATGGAAGTACAACTCTGTAAAGCTCGATGGCCTCATCCAGGTCAGACAGGGCACCCTGTTGCTTAAGTCTGGCTTGGAGACTGATGGCCAGATTATTCAGATAAATTGACTGATCAGAAGAGCCAGAAAGACCTTCTGCAAGATCGCTGAGTCGTCATCGCTTGACATCATCTGCCATGCTTTGTACTGAAAATCATAAAGTTCAATAGATACGGCAAAGAATATCGAAGCAGGATTGAGCAGCGCGAAGTTATCTAGATGAGATTGCAAGAACACAAGCTCAATGTCGAGCGCCTGGCTAATGAGTACAAAGCTGAGGATGGTCGGAGCGCTACGCACAGAATAGCGATACAGCAGCTGTCGTGTCTGGATACGGTTATGCTCTGTAGAGTACGCTGGCATCAGGAATATCAAAGAGGAACGGAGGAACAATGGTGACAATATTATCTGCACCAAGGAGACGCAGGCCGACAATCAGCTCTATATTGCGGGTCCTCACCCTCAGCAACTCGTCGGTATCGGAAGTTCATTCAGCCTTGAAGAATCTGCACTTTCCATCAATTGATGGGAAGAAGACAAATGACGTAACGTGCTTGTCTGGGAGTTGGCGCTATGGCACTCAGCGGGTCTGTTCACTGACAAAGTTTTTGTGTGGATGTCCAATGAAATGGAGTGAAAAGGGCCTTGCGAGGTTGGTTGTATATAGTCCTTGGCATGAGGGTTCTGCTTGCATGAAAGTCCGTGCGCAAGTAAGTACTCCGCCTTAGTCAGCTGCACGACTCGAGTTGTCCAGTGTGCCTGGCAGGTCAGACTGCCGCACGCGCATAACCGTCACGCTGAAATCTGCAAAACTTACTTTTCATGTACGTACAGTACTGAGTATGGGAACTCAGGTAAACCAGCGTCCTCACAGCAGGCTGTTTAAATTTGTCTCCTTGGAAGGCAAAGTACTGACAAATGTTTTTAGCTTGTTCACTATGCATCTGACTTCAACTTGAAGTGGCATAGCGTCACTGCAGCCCAAGCCTGAGAGCTTGAAACTTGAATTTCCAGATCCATTGCTGTCGACGAGCTCGGATCGCTGCAGGTCAAATTGAGATAATGCGGCCATTAATCCTGGTCTACCGTC
Source organism: Suillus plorans (assembly GCF_016647745.1). NCBI lineage: Eukaryota > Fungi > Basidiomycota > Agaricomycetes > Boletales > Suillaceae > Suillus > Suillus plorans. Next base: position 63,754 of record NW_024537499.1, read on the forward strand.
GCGTCTTGCTAGCAGCGTTTCGCTCATGTTGAAGGACGACACCCAAGTGCCCATCTCCAACTGACAATGCGAAGGGATGGGACGTCATCACTTTCACGCCTCATTTCTGTCTGTCAGACTCGGAGCGACAGAAATTGAATGGCTCTTGAGTCTTTATTCAGTCAGGACAATGAAGGGCACTCACGATCACCCAAGATGTCTATGATGCTAATGATGATTCACATGACGATTGCAAATGTCTTGAATTTATGGCGAGTGCTCCCAATGACTCTAAATAAGAACACTAAATACTTGATCAACCACTCGGGCACGCCAGATCTCCACCTCTAAATTCGACCGAAATCCCAGTCCTCCAACAGGCAGCACATCTTTGTTTGAAGGTCGCATTGTCTAAGCTCCCAGCTGATCTCAAAACGTTGATGGCGGAGGCGGCGAAGACAGTCCCACACCCAGTTCTGGCTGTTCCATCGGGGGTCGTTATGCATGATCGGAACGCTCGCGAGGTTCCATTCGAAAAGGGCCAGCTTACTTGCAGCCACTCTTCCCATGGTGTGGCTTCCGCGCCAGTCATCAGGGTTGACATGTGGCTGGTTACGCCTGAACTCCACGGTGTAGGTCTCTGTGTCTCCCAGGAGGTGGTACGTGTTTCCGACACCAGGATCGGTTGGGACGTAGATGACCCAGTGAAGGGGATGCGGCCGAAGGTACTCTACCTCGCCTCGCCAAAACTGGATAACTTCGACGTTATAGTATGTTTCTTTGGCAGACATATTAAGATATGGCTCTGGGACTGGGTCAGTTGCAGTCGCCTGAGTTTCTTATTCCGTGTTCTTACCAAGAGAGCAGATGACGGAAATCACAAGCGGGTAGGTTCGAGGTTTAAGCCCATCGAATACCTGGATTTATATTCGAGCTGTTGTGGATTTCTTGTCTCGGGAACATCCTCGAATTGTGGAATACAACATCGAACGCGACATGACCATTGTTATTCCAACAGAGTATGGTGTGCGGTGCGAGTGGATCACTGATTTCCTTCCCCGATGAGCCACATCTAGTAACCCACAATAGCCGACTCAGTTCGAAAGCAGAGGCTAGGCCGCAAGTTCACGCCCTCCTTTAACTCATCGCATGATGGACTAGATCAAAAATTAATATGATGCATCTACGATTCATAATATTGTACGCAAGTGTTCTAGGCTTCTAGGCTCTTGAGATTATGGACGTGGACCTCGAAGGGTATTTCTGGCTCGTTGGAACTCGTGACATTTTTTGTCTCGCGAATGTGGAGATCGGTCAAACCACCCGAACCGTATTAGTCCAGTGGAGAGTTACGATACAGAAGAGTCCGTTGTCCTAGCGTTGTCTTTGACTTGCAAGAAAACTACTTGGTATTCACAACATGCAAGCGCTCCAGTCCGTTGCACATTGATTCATAGTAATAGACGTCTGTATAGAATGTTAGCCATGGTCTCTTCCTCTCCTGGGCCCTTCCGGCCGTCAGTATGTTTCGTCATTGTCCGTGTGATTCCATGCTCACCATAATCTCCTGGCGACTCGATGCATCGTCTAAAAGGTGTAGCATTTTGAATGCCAACGAAATTTAGAGTGCGAAAGGAGCATCCGGAGACCGAAATGAAAAGGAGCCTCACTTAAGATGCAAGTTGGAGCGCCAGTGGAGCTCAAGTGGAGCGCGCACATGGGAGTCACGATATTGGAAATCGCTCCGTCCTTACAATATGTAGAATGGCCATTGGACTACAATGCTGCAGCTCCTGTACGAAGCTACTCGATTTTCCCCGCTTATCTGACATATTTCCGGATTCAAGCTGGCCTGAATAAAATCAAACTATATAGGTGGCACGAAGTTAAGTCAAGTCTCAAATATGTTGAGCCTCCCCGTCATATTCTTGAACCTTGCTAGGGCACATAATCAACGGATCGATTCATTAGTAATTCGGGGCTTCAGATCAGCCCACTTTTTCGGCTATACTTACTTTTGTCCTTCACAAAATCGTCAACCTGCAGTAAGAATAACTTTGATTGCGTGAAATACAAAATTATTCACGCTAATAGCACCGCGCGCCGGATCGCTTGTAGCGCATCGCATGTGGCTGTGTTGACTGTCCTGAGTCTGCTGACACCATCATGCATTCAGTGTCCATGTTGTCCCCCATGATGCATGTCCATGAGATCTCGGTGGTCCCATGCCGCTCCTGATAATAGCATTATTAGCACGTTTTGTTACTCAAATACCTACACTATGGTCTTTCTCGAACAAGCAGATTTATATATATTAGTGGGCAGGTCTTACAGAATACTGGTACGTCCCCCCTGCTGCGTGAGCTATGACTTCTCCTGATGAAACAATTGTCAGCTCAGTAGCAACTCAACCTACTCCGTCGTCGCTTGTCCCAGCGCAGACGGATCTGACATTCTCGAAAGACTTCGGATGCCTTCCTATTCCGAGACGACTCCGTTATGACCCTGATAAGCCTTTCTACTTCGGAATGTTGCTCAATGTATCTTTTGGCATAGGCAGTACTTTAGGTAAGTCATGACACCAGGACACTCACAGATGCGCGTTTAACATCGAGCAGTGTTTGCCAACCTATATTATTGTCAGCCAATTCTAAGTACGTTAGCTTCGCATTTTCTATTTTTTTTTTGGTCTTGATGTATGTCTCCAAGTTCAATTATCGGCTTCTTTCCATGTCACGTATGACGAGGTGGCAAGGTGTGGATAGCCAAAAGTCTAGCTGAGATCCGCGAATCTAACATTCGCACAGGATACCAACCTTAGTTCAAGCTGGGTAAGGTTCTACAATCCTTCCGAATGGCTACTGTTAACAGTGGACAAGGTTTGGTATTGGCCTCCTATTTATAACACCACTTGGTGACATGCTTCGCCGACGCCAGTTGATATTGCTCTTGGTTGTGTGTTCAACCTCCTTAACAATAGGATTAGCCATTACAAAAAACCTCGTGGTGTTCGAGATAATCTCGTTTCTGATTGGGTTGACATCTGTCGCTCCTCAGATTCTCATGCCACTAGCCGCTGATCTCGCTCCTCCCGCCCGTCGTGGATCAGCTATCTCAATTGTTCAATCAGGTCTTCTGCTTGGCATCCTCATCGCACGTGTACTGTCTGGCATAGTGGCCAATTTCACGAGTTGGCGAATTGTGTACTATATGTCTATCGGCATCCAGGGTATCGTCCTGGGTGGTGCATACATGTTACTGCCGGACTATCCAGTGAAGAACCCTGAATTGTCCTACCTCGGGATATTTCGTTCCATGGCGAAATATATTGTCACCGAACCTCTCGTCGGCCAGATCATGTTAACAAACTGGGCTGCCAGCGCATGCTACACCAATTGGTGGGTCACCCTCACGTTTCTACTCGGTGGACCGCCATATAACTACTCCACGTAAGTGACCCTGTCTTATTATCACACATTCGCTGATGCCGTTGTGTCAGCATGATTATTGGCTTATTTGGCCTCGTTGGAATGTTGGCTGTAATTATTGTGCCATTCTTTGGTCGTCTGCTCGATCGGCTTGTGCCATGGTGGTCCGCTGTTGTTTCGACTGTATTTCTTTTGGTGTTTCAAGGAATACAAACTGGGGCAGGAGGTATAAACATCGCCGCGGTCATCATCTCTTGCTTTGGATTAGACATGTTCCGCCAAATGCAAGCCGTATCATTCTCTACACTAATGTTCAGGTACAATATCATTCGTTTTGCAGTTCTGCTATGCTGATTGACGATGAACCAGCATTTCGGAGACCGCGCGCTCACGTTTGAATGCACTGATGACCATATCAGTGCGTCAATTCGCATTTTCTGTTATGGATCAGCTTGATGATTCCACGGACTGTCGCAGGTTTTTCTGGGTCAAATTACAGGGACGTCCGTTGGGTCTGACGTTTTTGTCGGATATGGCTGGCGTGCAAATTCTGCGCTTTTCATGGCCATGATTGTCTTCCAGCTCTCTGTGCTTATCCTTAGAGGTCCCCATTGTCCCGGAAATCGCTGGTTTGGTTATGAAGGCGGGTTGGGATTATGGAAGATGTTGCCGTCTAAGCAGTCCCAACTCATCGTGAGCGACGACCCTGAGAACACAGGATGCGGTCACTTGGCTGTGGTGTGCAGCGAGAAGGGGGATATCAAAGGAGGTGCTGAGGAGCTCCGCTAAGATTTCTCGAGCCAAAACTTGACACTCGTACTGAACATATTATATACTGATAGAAACTTAGAGGCCGCCGCAACATGCAACACTTGATGGATCTGATCATGCATATTACCAGCTCACCGGCTTCATACATTTGTTCCGTGGCAAATTACTAACGGAAATTTACTCGTTATTGGGTACTATCACTATCACTCAGGGGGTTTTCAACCCCTTGATTCTCGGCGTGTGCGCAGCTCCTCTAACGCAACAGAAACGTGCTGTTTCAGATTTTTAATATGGCAAGTTGTTGGAGCCACGGCCCGCGGAACAATCCTGAAAGCTGCTGTCCGTGTGTCCCTGGAATGAGTCATACAGTACACGGACGGTCTCATGATAATGAATGTGCATGTGCGTGGCGTCAGTCGCGGAGGTTTAAACGTTTGTATTCACAAATTGTCACACCTATAACGGCGGCCGGCCGCAGTCATATCTTTGTAAGACTTGCAGGCTGTGGTTTACAAGCACTAACATGAACAGGTCATACTTCCAGCTAAGGACGAGCTTCCGAAAAATTGTGGGGCCGCCAGATCTAGCCGCTACGGTATGCGGTGAAAAGAGTTTCGGAATGTCAACTCACTGTGACTTCTGCTCAGTGCTATTGACATATGAAAGTCTCCAAATTTGGTCACACGGTACCGGCAGAGTAATTACTGCAATCGATTGAAGCTCACATCATTGAGAGAATAGTATTTCCAACTTGAAGTGAATCCTGAGTCAGGCCTCAGTATTCAGTACTTGATAAAGCGTAATAGTAGAGTATTGACGCTGCAGTTTGGTCAACAATTTGTTGCAACATGTAATATGAAGGGGGAAGAGTTGTCTCCATTCCGCTGCTTCAAGTTAAATCCGTGAGAGTAAGCGCTGGCCGCTGGCACAACTTACCAATGCCAAGGACGGACTTCCGTCTTATTTACGTACGGTGAGTCGCCACCGATCAAAGTCGAAAATATCTGTTATATAGCACATTGTAGCCAGTTTATAAGCCCAAGGTCGTCATGTGTTTGAAAGGACAGGCAGCTGTTTTCTTTCGTCGATTTCTTGGCCGTTCGCCCTACATCCAAGTGCGTACCTTCTTTTTATATATTTCACAAACTCACTTTTGCACCCTTCCGTGCACCCCATGTGGCTTAGCACTGCGGTATCACTCCCGGTGCTTCACGTCATCTCGTGTTTCTTGATACTTATCGCAGGCCTCGTCCGAGTCGTTGCCTACCTTCACGCTGTTCGTGATTGTCGCTGAGACCCATCCTCTTTTATGTCTCCCTCCAGCACTGAGAAGCTAGGGGCACACTGCGAGTCTACCGAAACGGCTGTCGAAAATGTTGCAACGTCAGCAGAAGACTCGAGTTGGCCCACAAAAGATTTTGGTCTTATACCGATTCCGAAAAGGCTCCAATACAATCCCATGGAACCTTTTCACTTTGGCATCTTGCTCAATGCTTCGTTTGGATTTGCTAGCACATTCAGTACGGATTTCCTGGTAGACAGTGAATGAACGCTAATAGTAAAACAGCTGTCGCTAACCTGTATTATTGTCAACCGCTGTTGAGTATGTTGTGAAAAGTCGTCGGCTGCGCGTGTCTCTAATCATGAAATTCGTAGTTGAGTTTTCGAAATCATTCGATGTAACATATGAAGAAGTCTCACGGTGTGTGATTTTGTCCGTTTCAACGAATCTGGGCTAATAGTAAGCATGATTGGTTATCAAGTATCCCCACCCTCATTCAAGCAGGGTAAATAAACTTATCGGACTCCAATGGAACCTGAACGTTTACGTGTTGTTGTTCAGGTATTTAGTGGGATTAGTTCTGATATCCCCTCTCGGTGACCTTGTTCGACGCAGGCAACTGGTGCTACTGCTGGTTGCGACATCCACTGCTTTCACGATCGGTTTGGCCGTGACCAATATTTTCCGGGTCTTCGAGGTTTTGTCCTTCTTGACCGGCGTTGTGACTGTCACTCCCCAGATCTTGATGCCTCTAGCTGCAGATCTTGCTCCACCTGAACGCAGAGCGTCTGCACTGTCTGTGGTACTCTCGGGTCTCATGCTGGGGATCCTGATCGCTCGTGTCTTGGCTGGCGTCATAGCGAATTTCACAACCTGGCGTGTGGTCTACTATATGTCAATTGGTGTCCAATTACTCGTTCTCATTGGCGCTTACCTGATGCTTCCTGACTATCCATCCAAAAACCGTGACATGACCTACTTTCAAATCCTATTTTCGATGGCCAAGTATGCAGTAACGGAGCCACTGGTGATACAGATGGCAATTATAAATATTGCATCCAACGCATGTTTTACCAGTTTTTGGGTCACTCTCACCTTCCTTCTCGGCGGTCCACCCTATGACTATTCCACGTACGCACATATCCTGACTTTTTACCGCCCGAACTCAAGACCATTGTCAGTCTCATAATTGGTCTCTTTGGTCTCGTTGGCATGCTAGGCGTGCTCGTTGGACCCTTCGCAGGACGTCTCATCGATAGGCTGGTTCCTTGGTATGCAACTTTGGTAGCCACTGGCGTGCTCCTGGTTTCCCAAGCTGTGCAGACTGCGGCAGGTGGAATCAATGTTGCAGCTGTCATTATCGCATGCTTCGGGCTCGATGTTGGGCGCCAGTCCCAGCAAGTGTCCATGACCGCTCGGGTCCTGAGGTCAATATATTGGGTTTTCCGTGAAGGAAACTGCTGTTGACTTACAGTAATCGTACCACAGCATATCTCCCGCAGCTGGTGCGCGCTTAAACGCGATCCTCATTCTATCAGTGAGTTCCGCAGTGAACTATCAATCGGAGTGTTGTTAAGCAAGACGTCATAGGTGTTCATCGGGCAGGTGATGGGCACGTCTGTTGGCACCCAAGTTTTCGTGCAACACGGATGGAGAGCATGTTCAATATTGATGCTGGCACTGCATGCCTTCGAAATTCTAGTTTTATTGCTTCGCGGTCCACATTGTTCTCGAAAACGTTGGTTTGGCTATGAAGGGGGATTCGAGGCGCGTCGACGTGTTATCTTGGAGAGGGAGAAACCACCGAGTGGCGAGGGGAAAACGGTGGATCATGATCCAGAGGCGCAGAAGGAGGCACCGATACAAAGTGGTGAAGGCCTGCAGTCCGATCCATCGTAGCTACCGAAGTAGAGGACGGGGCGTAGTTATCGTCACTGGACATTTTTAGCATAGACAATTGGATTGGTGTTTTTTTGAGACTGGCTTACAGTTGCAAATGCCCGTCAAAGCTGGATGTGATGTTGAATTCCCCGTAGATGCTTCATGCGTGCGTCGCGGGATATTCCCCAGGTGGACTACCAATCAGAGGGAAAAGCGCAATCGCTGGAGCCGATTTGGAGGCGTCAAAGTGCAACATGAGGCAAGTCGGGATTTCGTACAAATACTTATCATCGCGGAGCCAAAAAAAAACCAGTAGTTCCGAGCTTTGTACAGTTGTGTACAAGAATGGATAAAAGAGCACTAGAATCATTGCAGAGATGCCAAGGCCCGTCTAGCATACTCCACATAGTACTAGTTTGTGGGGCAGGACTTCCTTGCGGCAGAAGAAACCCGATTTAACGGATAAAGGCTTCTCGCGTACCACGCCAATAATTGGCAAGGGTGACTGCATTGAGCGCCATCATTGAGTGCACAATAATGATTACGCCGCACTTACTGCGGGTGCCTGCATTTCTGGAAACTTCTCGTGTTTCAAATCATAAAGAAGAATACATTGTGGCTGGAGGCACCTTAATTTAAATAAAGATACATTACCTGGATTGTTGCAGTTTCCGTGGCAGACAGTGTTCCAAGGGTGCACAGAAAGGGAGATCGGGACAAGGAGCAAAACGATGTATACGTGTGTTCGAGAGAGAAAAGGGGAAGGAAGCCAGTGAACCCTGCATGCATGCAGGTTATTATGCCGAGAGATGATCAAGCACAATGCACTTCATGCTTGGATGCAATGGCCGCTGAAAATAATTTTATCGACGGAATATTCGATGGTAAATTCCGATTGCAATTTTTGCTTACTTCCTCCACCATCAATGGAACTTAAGTTGGTTATATGCGCATTCGATCAAGAGAACACACCTTCTGAGAAAGCACACAACAAGGGTGCGAACTTGTGTGCACACTACACACGGTCGACCACACATTGCATGGTCAAGCACGTAAGTTATTGGTTTGGGGTCGCAACATTCGATACTAAAGTAGCAAATCCCTGGAAATATAATTAGGCACGTCAATTTAATGAAACTTAAATCTTCCTCAATGGACAGCCTGTATTAACGGTCTAAGACCTCCAATCGGCGGTCAACTTGTAAATTTGTGGCTTACCTTATCTCGAGCTTGCCAACTTGCCAAGAGCTTGTTTTAAGTTTCCTACTATTAGTTCTGAGTCACGTTTGAAAGTTTTTCGTGGAGTTAAGTGGTCTAGGTCGTGTCAGTGTATTATAGGTTCACTTTATCTCGGAACCAGCTTTACCAAAGTTCTAATCTCCAGCCAGACTTTCATAGACGAAGGAAGAGTTTCAATCCCTGACTTTTAAAATTGTGACATTATGTAAGATGTGGATTTGTCAGCCAGCAAATCTGTCTTGGAGGGACAACGTACACGTAATGCATTCCTTATACATTGCACTGGGCCACTCTCTGACATGTCCGGCCAAACAGAAAGTGAAGGTGAATCTTTAGGGTCTCTTTCATAGGAAGCAGGATCTCATCTGATGAGTTTTAGTGAAACCGAGCGCGGTTCTCCGTATCACTCCCATAGACGCGGATGCTACCTTGGAGCTCCGCCAGTCCGTTTTGTGGCCCAGTCTTTCGATTGCAGATGTTCTTCTCGCTGAAGATGGCAATGGTCTCCATTTTGGAGCTTTCGTACCACATCATGGAAAGCCCATTGCCGTCATCTCGTTATTTGACGAACCCTTACCGGAACAACACCTTGTAAGATGTGGGAATGATAGCCCTTCTCAGACAAAGGCTGCGCGCTTTCGTAAATTTGCCTGCGATCTGATGCACCAGAATCAAGGCATAGGGACCCAGTTGCTTCAACATGCGGCTGAAGCAGCTCGATCGACGCTAGGTGCAAGCATCATTTGGTGTGATGCCCGGACATCGAGTAGTGCCTGGTATAAGAAACGTGGAATGATCGAATTTGGTGATCCGTTCTACAAGGGAGATGTGCAGTATATTCGGATGAAGATGTCCTTGGACGCAGATACTTGCAAGACCAGTGCGTATAACGCCATTTAGATGTACCATAGCGCCGGGACGTGACTAAATGATAAGCGTAATTTGGTACGCCGTGTTCTCCGCATCGATATACAGGTGATGAGCTCACGGTAATAACATTGTCAGAATGCTGTCCGCGAGAACTGTCATACAGCATATTGCGTTTATTGTATGCGTTATGTATCTTTGTCTTTTCATGACGAACAGAGGCACAGCATTGACGCAAGTTTCCATTTGCATGATCATCCCGTATACCGGATCAAGCTTGATCTTCTGGCTAGTTCCGCCGTGTAATGTTTGGAAGATGCTTACCTCATTTTGCTTACTCACCCGATGACTTCGACAGCAGGAAAGATACTGAACAACCGCTTCTATAGGCTTCTGTGCGTCAGAATTTTTTTCCTAGGGGGAAGCGACCTGACGGACTATTGAGTTTTCATAGACAAAGCGAATGACGTTGGAGAGCCACCCCAACTATCAGGTATGCTACTCCTGTAATTCGCGCGGGCTCACTGCCAGGGGTCAGCACTGTGATGGTGTTCGGCATGCCTGACCATTTTCGGCACGACCCTGGAGATTCTAGCTCTGAAGGTGCTGCATTCGGCGAGGAACGTGTTCAACCCAAGTAAGTATTCGCCGTTGCCATGAGGTGTCCGATCGACTATCTCATACAAGACCGCAGCTAAGCTGATCTAAGCATGCAATTGCGGCAATCCAGGGCCACTCATAGTCTCATACAATGTCGGTGTGTGACTTTCGTAAAGAAGGATCGACCATTCGTCGTCTATACACCGGGCCAGCCACGGAGAGACTAGTGCTGGGTTGGTAGTTCGGATCAAAATACACAAAAGAGAACTAGTGTCAGCAGTTTCCCTGAGTTTTTTTTTTTGCCTAATGACGATGTGTGGCTTTTGTATTCGCGATAAACGGGTTGTCAGTGTGGCTTTCGGCTGTGCCGCTAAGGGACGGCACTTCCTCTTAATATCACAAACTCAGATTGTTGACGGGCTGATATCTGTCCTGCCGTTCGTTTTCCTTATGCGTCAGTGCAATCTCGATCTTTCCGACAGAGCGTCAGAGTGTCAGCTGATAATTGTGTCTTGTGTAAAGTAATTGTTCGTGACGATGGGAGCAACGCAAGTTCGGATAGACACTGCGCCCACGAGATATCAGGCTATCATATTTTGGCATATATAAGAACTTCTGATGCAGGGGTAACGCTAATTCATCCCCCATTTCTTACCTTGGCAATTGGTGCTTACTACGAGTGCGACGGTTTGCCGTGCCCCTCCGATTCTATTGTGTTCTATGAGTCCAAATCTTATGGGTGTCATCTTCGTTCAAATTTGTCACGCCTGGATTTGGTTCATAGCCAATACAGTAGACCGGAGGTCACGCCCTCTCTTGCATTTCATGTTCACCAATCGTTCTCATTTTTTTCCTGGTCTACTGCTGCTATACATGACCGAACGCGCACACACGCAACCTTGCTCAACCCATTGACAACTTGACACGAATGTTTTTTGATCATCCCTCTTCATTTTCTAACAAACGCTGACGCCGCCAAGTGATCCTCGGAGCACACATACATGTCTTAATCATATCTCCGAGCCTTTAGGCTTCCACCCCATATTCCCAATAGGGACATCCTCAAGCTATACCATTCGATACTATAGACCTCGGATGACCTCGGCTCGTCACGGATCATTGGTATCCATTATTCTGTCATGAGATCCAGATGAGGAGCACAGAAGCTCAGGGAGCCCCAATGTACGGCGCCTCGGCGCCTCTTGACGTATCCAGCCATTTTCTCCGATTCTTCTGTGATTGGAGTTTTCGGTGCGATCTCCGTTACCAGATAGCTTGTAGATTCAAGAGCTTTCCAGTGATATTCCATTCTCTTGGAAGAGCTGTTCACTGCATCAGATCTTCTGATCGTTTCCTTCCTCGCACGAACTTTATCCACGAGGAGCGGTAGTTTCAACGAGCTATAGATATATGCAAGGACATCTCATGATGATCCGACCGCCGCGGCCGAGACTAAGAGTGGGGGGGTACGACGCTGGGGAGGTTATTTGAAATACAAGGCTACGGGAATTCAAGAAGATCAACAGTTCCGAGTTCTTGGAGGTTCTTGTGCGTCATTAAGGGGGGGGGGGGGGGCAGTCCGCAGTAAGTATTATCGGGCGTGCAGTATGTAATATTGATGCTGTACGCTGATACTGCCCAAAGTCCAAAGTCCGAAGGCTGTTCCAAGGGCGACATCGAAATAGAAGAAGATGTGATTATCATGACGTCGCTATGGATCGGCGACACTTCACACCCATCACGGGAAAATGGCGAGATATCGATCATATCGAGGATGATAGTATCATCCCTGCACAACTCGGAATGAACCGACAGGTCAGCGTGACCCACGAGGCTGGCCATGGGGAGAACAGTAACGGCATTTCCACTAACCTCACAAGTCGGTCCGAGCGCACCCGTCTCATGAGTACTGGAAACACAAAATCAAGTAACGGATGGCATTTACAGCGAAAAAATACAAGGATCAACACCAGTAACCACGTGCGGGGTACCCGGGTATGTCCATCGATGTCATTTCAAAAGCTCTTCTACAATCCTATCTTCCGAAATATTGGCGACATTCGCGCCACGGTAGTTCAATCTCCGAAGAACGTCGATCTGGGTCAGCCCCATCAGCAGTGTCGTGAATATAAAAAATAGCTCTTCTGAGACGTACGACTTTTGAGCGCTCAAAACCGAGACTCTCGAACTGATCTACATGGGCTCTTTCAAGACCCGCTATTGCGATCTCATCTCTCTGTGGCTCTTTCACTTCCATCTTCTTGACCAAAGGCCCTCCGGCATATATCTGTGTCCAGTATCTTGCCGTCTCATCGAAGCTTCCCTTGCTGGTGGTGTAGTGCTTCGCAACCTCCGCATCTTGCGGATCATTAGGCTCGGGAGAACACAGCAGCGATTGAAGTGAGATCAGTGTTGATTTGAGCGTTAGAACAGGCGACCACGCGTCCTTGAGGATGTCGAGACAGATAGCTCCGGACGCTGATGATATGTTTGGATGATACACTTTCGTGATGAATTTCATCTTGACAGGTTGGAATGGATACGAGTCGGGGATGACAATATCCTATCATCCGGATTAAGATTCTGATTATGCTAGACAAGGTATCAACAATGCGCACCACTTCAAAGTGGCCACCTTCGTATGGCGTGTCCTGAGGACCGGGGAAAGATCCTTTCAGATGAAATGGCGATGAATCTATTAGGTCGATTTTGATGTTTGAGGATTTGTCGTTCTTGCAGTCTGACCAGGGGTGAGAGTGAGCGATGCTACAGTAATAACAATTAATTCCTACCAGCGATTTCTTTATTCACGCGGCGGAGACGAGCGTCCATGATGTACAAACAAGAAGACTATTAAGCTTAGGGCTACGTACAAGACAGACGGTGAAATGGAATGACAAAACGGGGCTGTAATTGGGCTACAATGCCTCATGTAAGGGTCATGTGACTTTATTGGGTTTTTCAAAAATTATCTTTCAGCGACCCTCTCCCAAGGGGGTCTGTTGCCGTGACGTGTTGATCCAGGATAGATAATCTCTTAAGCATCTCGTATATGCAGGTATTATAGTCTGAAACCCTTTGATCAAGATGGAAGCCCCTACCATGCGCCAGCGTTTCGAAGAGTACATCTTCGGTCTCCAAGAGGAGATCATCACTTCCTTTGAAACCCTCGATCCCAATGCTCCAAAATTCAAACGTGACTCTTGGCAACGAGCACATCAAGGAGGCAAGGGTGTATCGGGCGTCTTCTTTGTTCCCCCTTCCGAAGATGGATCACCTGGCCCACAAACAATCCTGGAGAAGGCTGGCGTTAACATATCTGTCGTACACGGCATGCTCCCCCCTGCTGCAATCAAAGAAATGCGTGCAGATCACTCTTCTATCCCCTACGACGGGAAAACTAGTCTTCCGTTTTTTGCGGCTGGAATAAGTCTCGTCGTGCATCCTCGCAATCCCCATGCTCCCACTGTGCATGCCAATTACCGCTATTTCGAGATTTCGGAGAAAGCCGCAGAGGATGAGGGTACTAGCAAGGTTGTTGCATGGTGGTTTGGAGGAGGCTCTGATCTCACGCCATCGTATCTCTACGATGAAGATGCACGTCACTTCCATACGACGTTGCAGAAGGCCTGCAACCAACATGGTAGCGAACTATACCCTGTGTTCAAGAAGTGGTGTGACGAATATTTCTATATCGTCCACCGTCAAGAAACCAGAGGGGTCGGAGGACTCTTCTTTGACGATCTCAGCACTGAGAAGCATGCTCGGCTCTCAGAGGATATCAAACGACCTCGATCGTCAGAGGAGATATTCGACTTCATAAAAGCAGTGGGAAATTCATTTGTCCCCTCCTACTTGCCCATTCTTGAGCGTAGGATGTCGATGCCCAGCACCGACCAACAAAGACGCTGGCAGCTGATACGCAGGGGGCGTTATGTCGAATTCAACCTCGTGTACGACAGAGGTACCAAGTTTGGGTTGAAAACGCCTTCTGCGCGTATTGAAAGCATCTTGATGAGCCTTCCGGAGACTGCAAGGTGGGAGTATATGACGGACATGGGATCAGATTTAGAGAGTGAGGAAGGGCGGTTGATTGCAGTTTTGAAACAGCCCGTCGATTGGGCTGGTTTGGAGAACTTGTAGCGATGATTTTTCAGCCGCTGGGTTTGTACGTTACTCGTGAGGAAAATTTATAGCTATCTTCACATCGATAGACCAGAATTTCAAAAATTCACAGAGCCGTTTTTGTTTATTGTTGGAGTGACACCAAACAGAGGCGCTAGCTACTTTTGTAAGACGTACGTCAACCCGACTTGTGGGACTTGCCCGAGGCGGTACGGGTGTGGCCTTGGAATCGTACTGATCTGCGACCAACTGCACACAGTACCGTACTGCACTACTATTACCAAGTGTCACATGGGTAACCTTCATTGTCGAGCGAAGAAGCCCTCGCAGAACTTGTGCACATGGCAACATACTACCGTCTCGCAAGATGATTTATGTCGACAATTTGCGTGCACAATCATCGGCGACGGTCGGCAGCCATTGTGATGATACTCCGCAGGTTATGATAATGGCTTACAAAGGTAGCTCGCATGAGCGCCCATACTTGATGTCGCTGTGAATTTTCGAGATTCTGGAGATACTTGTGAATTCGGCGGTTGAAATTGGTACAATGTACAGTCTCTCGTGTCAAGAAACTGATAGGCACTAATATGTAAAAGGGTTCTATTGTATATCCACTCCAAAGTCGATGAGGAAGGGCAATATCTAAGGAGACAGGCTTAGGACTCATGTGGGTTTGTTGATCTCTTGCTGTGTCTGGCCCTTCTCGTTCTTGACGTTCCCTGATAGACAACTTGTCAGACATGTCAGCCACCATCCTGCGCGTGTTACCTACCAGTTGTCTGCTGAGCTTTGTCGCCAGTCACAGCGCCAACGACTGAATCCTTGTAGCCGGCAGCCCTGTCAGAGACACCCTCCACGTATCCCTTGGCTTGGGCGGCGTTGTACTCGCCCTCCCCCTTGGCGTGTTCTTCTTTACCCGACTGCGTCCAAGATTGCATACCGGTCACGTCGCCGATCTAGAGAGAAAAATCAGTATGCCGGCGGCGTGTGGTGCGATGAGCTCGTACTGTCTCGACGGCGGTACCCTTAACAGAGTGGAATTGACCGGATACTTTGCTATAGGAGAATAAGTGAGTTGTTGTCATCGAGAGGGGCGGGCAAAGCGCTTACCTGGGCTCTTGGGAAGACATAATTGTGATGAGAGTAGTTGATTGAGTTAATAAAGCGTTGATGAATAGTAAAGTTGGTTGTGGGTTGCTGGGAGGAAAGATAGCTTGACGTCCTGCCAGTACTTATACTCCTCCGAGATGGCGTACAAAAAAGGCAAGTGTGTATGACGTCGAGCGGTCATGACATCATACGGTTTGTGACTAACCTGAATGTGATTTGCATGTGAATTCAACACTAACGTCATGGCATAATTGCTGGTTTATGCATGGTGCAATCCAGAAAGGTCGATATATAGTAAATTTGAAGGGCGCCGTCGCGCTACGGCTCCCTGAACAGATCAAGTGGAATGGAAGATGGCTGTTATTTTCTATGGAAAGGAAAACTCATGTTCGAACGCACAAGACCTTCAGATTCTGCTTCCGTCATCCAGACGGCGTTCTCACGCGAGGACAAGAAGCCCCACCATGTACTCCAAGTTACAATCACCACCGTGTCCGATTCGATGCCGCTGAGGTGATGGCCATACGTCATCCGTAGAAGTCAGTTTGAGCGCGCGCGATCCACAGAAGCAATAGTACCTTATCAAGAAGTCATAGGACGGCGGCCTGCAATGTAAAATGTTCGAAGATTGGAACATATTTCGGCATTGATTCTGATAGCCCCATTGCTCGCTACCATGAAAAAAACGAGGCCTTGCCAATGGAGTCAGGAAGTGCACACGCACCTTCATTGTGATGGAGAATAATAGGTAGCATAGTCATTCATGGACATGGGTGAAAATGTAGATTGGAACCACTCGGCAAGCCTTTGATGCACCGTCCGAAAGCTTGATGCCAGTGGCTGTAAGATGGAGCGCACCAAAGTGTTGAAAGTAGTAAATCCATTCATGTGGAGCAAGGTAAGTCACAAAATATCCTGGCTACTATAAAGTCCCGGTTATGATAAGATGCTAGAAAGAGCTGTCACATGGGAATCAATCGCAGGTGAACATCGTTTGGCGAACTCACAAACCACGACATAAAACCCATCATTCAAGTTTCTCAAGCTCCTCTAACCTCGATAACACCACATCTTTGCTAGTTTCCTCAATCTCTCCTGCCAAAAATATCTCGTCTAAAATGGCATACACCTGTGATTGTTGTAGGTCAGGAACAATGCGTACGAGGGATAAACACAACCGCACTTTGTAGAAATTGAAGACAAGATCCAGCTCGCACACATTGTCGAAGAATGAGTCTGGATCAATGTCAGCGAGTAGGCTCAGCCCGTGGGGTGCAAACGCATCGCTCACCAAGGATCTCAACAAAGAGGTGGATAGCCTCTAGATATGCCAGCTCATTGTCATTAGCGTCGACACATACGCAAAAGAAGAGACCAGCATAACGCCTGTACACGATCTTGTAATTCTTGAACTACTCCACGTCATGAGAATTAGAAGATGCGTGACATGTCGTTCTGTCCTCACCTCAACAAAGTTCGACTGGTGTTTCTGGTCGCGCGGAGCAACCAGTCTGTGCACTTCACCTCGGAGTCTCACCTGAGCACATAGTCAACGGCATGGAAATTCTCAATAGCGTCTATCGCACCTTCTCGTCGTCGTCGTACGGGACATACCACTTCGACAATCGTGTCTTCCCTTGACGGTTCTGAGCGCATATCATTTGAGCACATGGTCTTTCTGCTGAAGAGTGCACCTGCCTGCACGAGGATGAACCTAATCATGGTGGGCTCATTTGCCTTGAATAAATTCTGGATCTCCCACTTTTGTTTACTTCAGAGGCTTTTGCCAAACAACGCCGCAATAAGTCACGTGGTTTCAACTTGACCACGATCTTTGCAGGTAACTAGAAACACATGTGTAGAAATATAACAAAAGAACTCGAGATGTATGTCGGCGAGGATATTAAAGTATTTGAAATCGTTTAACTTAATGCTGAGACATCTGCGCCAAATAATCCGAAAGCTAAATTGCACAGTAAGCACTAGCCACGTGCAAGGGAATGAACAAGATAGTCACCTTCAGTGCACTGGTTCTAATGTTCTCCCCGACGTTCTGGACGTCAGGATTCGCCATGACCCTTGCCACAATGTCTCTCGCTGCGACTTCGAGATTCGAAAGACTGCCATCGCCCAACATTCCACCATCTGAACTAGTACGCTCGAACTCTTCTTCTTCTTCCCGACCAAAGTATTGGTTAGAGGAAATAGATGTAGCGCCTTGGAAGTTCTGTAAACGAGACTGAGACTCGGAGACGAAATTAGGGTCGTAATCCTTTCGGCCAAAGTACATGTCCGACGAGATAGCTTTTTGATTGCCAAACTTGTCTCGTGCGGTGGTTGGTGCGTCATCAATGGCAGGACTATACAATTAGAAGATAGATCAATTTTGCTGAATGCCCAGTTGAGATCATGATATACCTTGATCGCGCAGTCGATGAAGGTGAAGCGGTGGGAACTGCCCCAAAGCCAAGCTTACGGAAGCCCATGCCCAGCCTCTCAAGGTCTTGGCTATTGCCCTTTTGTAAGTCAACTTTTCCCTGCACAGTGCCCGTCTGCACAGCATCAGCAGGCTTCACCCTCACTTGTGGTGAAACGATCTTTTCTGCTTCTTTCTGTGCGCGCTCTTCCTCCTCCTCACGTTGTCTGTCATAGCCAAGCTGTTTGATACGCTCAGCTTCCTCCGCAGCTTTGCGTTCCGCTTCCGCAAAATCTATCGGGGTGGCTGCTTTCCTCGCCCCAAGGCCACCAAGTTTGGATTTCTTCTGAGAGGTAGAGGTGGCTGATGAACCGATCGCGGAAGTAGATGATGTTAAACGTGTTGCACCGAGCTTAGTGATGCCGTTCGTAGAGGGACTAGAGTTTGATCGCATGGAACTAGATGTGGTTGGGCGAGAAGTAGCTGAGCCCGTTGATGCTGGTCGCCCAATGATAGGAGGAGATGTGATAGCTGAGGAAGAAATTGGTTTTGGAGCGGCGGGCTTTTCCCATGAAGAGAAGAAATCATCCTCTCCTTGCGTAGCTTCAGCGCTCACAAGAGGTGCATCGACACCATCGACTACGATATGCGTAGGGAACCTGAGGGAAACAATAATAATTAGATCAAGTTCCTGTCAAGCGTCTCGACAATTCACTTTGCGATATCTTCCTTCACTCGTCTCGCAAGCTCCTCCTTATATAGCTCAGCAGCACGACTTGAATACTTCTTCTTAGTGTCGGAATCGCTGAGAAGCATCGTGGCCCCATGTCGCGTGAAAAATTCAGTCGCCGATGTGTTTCCACCCACTTTCATGGTACGAAGCTGGTTTAGTTGCCAACTGTCGAGATTCGTCGATCTGTCATGCCGTTCCCGGTGATAAGAACCCGCGGGGCCACCAGTTTTAAGGAACGACCACACACCGTACAAAACTTATGTGTACGCCCATATTCCGATGAATACTAGAGCAGTCTAGGCATATATAAACTCCAAAAGTCACACTGGACCAGGTCGGATTCCGAGCCTGACAATCAAAGCACGTCTGAAACCCCGGAAGTCAACAACTATAACGAGTGGGCTGAAATACACTGACCTTGTTGCCTTTTTGCAATCTCAGCACTTGAAAGATCTGCTCTGATTCCGCCTTTGAAGGGTCTCCCATTGCTGCTGCAAGCAAAATGATCAGTGAGCTTAAGTGTCTGTCGTGGAGAAGTCAAGGCTTTGTGGTGTCGTATCAGGTGTTCTGGGGTCCTCAGCACCAAATATGGTGACTGAGGTCCGCTTGCCTTTCTGGCCCGCCGGCATCAGGTTGAGCCGAAAATGATATACCACAATGGCACCTAGGCTATATGAGCACCCGCTATTTCTTAAATATTTTTCTAATGAAGCCATATGGCTTGCCATTCCACAATATCCAATCCCCCAACTAATTAATCATCATGCTGCTTGTCAGGTGGTGTGGGTAACCATGTGCCACAGTCTTGTTCTCGAGTAGCGATGTGCTTAATCTCAGGAAATGTTGCATGAGAACCCTTCGCAAGGGCACACATATTTTTGCTCAACTGAGAAAAAGACTTAGGGAGAGCTTCTGCATCAAATCAGTGTTGCATGTGCAACAAATGCTTAAATATGAAGAGCAAATCACTGGTGTTCGTCACATAAATGAACATGGAGCAAATCACAATCATAGTCACATGTATAGGACATTTTGACCAAAAGTGAATGAGAGCAGGCTGAATCATCAAAATGAGCACTAGGAAAATTAATGATCACATGACGGAGACTGGGAGATACAGCTGGATACCATTGAGCAGTAGTAAACCGCACTCTCAATACTCCACGATGTTGAAACAACCTCCGGGGTAGAAAGGAGGAGATAACAGAAAGACCATTGTCAGTGATATGCTGATATGTTACAACAACAGGAATGAAAGGTACAGGTTGATGTGGAGAATGCACAGTACATGATGAAGACGAAGCCATGATGTATGAGGTTCATAACAAGAGAAGCCCCTCAACAAAAGAGAAATAGTGACAAGCGCATGAAGGGTCCTTAGTCTATTTGCATTGTCCAAACTTGACTCCGTGAACGACATCAAACAAACAAGTAAGCCAATTCCAATTTCACCCCGTACGACCCACAGATGACACATCAGTTAGAGGAATGAGCATGAGAGCGGAAGCGTGTATTTGTCGGTCGACATGCCAGAGATGGAGATGCATGCGCGTGGCAAGAATCGCCAGGATGATGAGCTGGAAACTGCATTGTGGAGGGGGTTTATTAGTAGGGATGTGTAGCATGGTTTGAGGGACGTACTCTTGAAACATGGCGTTGTACGCGTACTGAGCGTGCGGAAAATCAATGGCTCAGTCTTGAGGATGGGGTGTGGAGAGTGTACTCACTCGAAGGAACAGGGATGTGAATACATTCACTATCGAGAAAACTTTCGGGACAATAATGATCATCGGTGAGCATAGTGAGGATAAAATTGTCTGCGGGATGACTTACATAGACCGCATACATAATAGAATATGTTATGCTTCAGCAGGACATCATACAGAGGGGTACGAGCTGTTCGCCAGCTCTGTATAGCGCGTACGAGCGTAAGAGAGATAAGCCCTTAGGAGAGCATTAGTCAGTGCGCGTCCGTGTATACGCATGCTTCCTGTGACGCACCCAGTTCGAGAGCAAACAAGAGAACAAACGGCACGAAGAGCTCATCACTGCCTGTAGACTGGTAGCAGCCTGTGATGCTCGAGATCGTGCTGGTTTCAACTGTGACATCCAAGCCGACAAGTGTGAGTGATAATAAAACGTCAAAGAGAAGGTGGAGTGCATACATGGTGCATTGGCAGTGGCGCTAAAGAGGATACCGATGGAAGCTATGATGACAGCCTGACTAATATATTTACCATGAGCTTTGGGTGCAGTAGAGTAATGACTCACAAGAAAACCGGCCAGCATGGCGGCGAGCACGACTTTGTTGTGATTCCAGAGTGCATATGTCCTGATAATAAAAAAGCCTGGATGGATGGGATGAGGAACGCACGTGAATCAGGGGAAGGAGTTACATTCGGAGCAAATGACTGAAATCAGACTGAAACCTGTGAAAGGGAATAGGAGCGTTTAGGACGTGCATGCAGGGATCATGCACGTACATGAGCAAATATTGTTGATCATTTGACATTTCTGGTAATGTCATGCAGTGAGCGTCGTTCAGTCAGTAAGCCCACCGCGATATTACGTACATCGGGATTATTATCCGGGACGAAGTTCACTGAAGCACATGTCAATCCATTGATCATTACCGGAACGATCTGTGCTAAAGCTGAACGCACGATATAGGTGTGCAACGAAGAGGAGGAAAGGCGTATAGCGTGTAAGGATATAAAGGCCTTTTACTTTGGTCCAACGCGATTGAGTCAGGAACGCCAACTTGAAACAAGCATGTTATCGCTGAATAACAAAAGAACCTCATCGTAAACAATGGCATTACCTCGTGGTGAAACGAACAAGCATAGTCATAGGTCTGGACAAGCAAGGTCAATAGCAGACGGAATATGAGGACAAACCCACCCAGAATGTAGCCGCCGAAGCTGAGCCGCGTTAGGACAAGAAAGAAGCTGGTTCATATGGTACGCACTGTATATATACTGATTCCATATGATCATATATGTTGTTATCAACGACCATCATATCCACAAGAAAGAGACGTACCGTGTAGGTTTGAATACTCCTCGCCGCTGCGATGTTGCCAGCCGAATACTCCGTTTGCATTCAGACTCGCAGGAGGGGCAGAAAAAGAACTTCTACGCGAGGGCATTTACTTTTGCCTCTTATATAGATGCGTCAGGAACCGAACAAGATAACGGCGTAATGAGTACGCCACTCCGGGCTGAAGCTGGGGGTCTGCCGGTGGAGTGTTCTCATGGGAAACTGCTAAGTATTCACGTTCATGCTGACGTGCTATGCTGCATTTGGAGTTACATAACAGTGAATCACGTGATGATCGATAAAAGGGTTACATTGTTACGACAGAAAGTTAGCAAATCGACACAACTCAACAGATTATCCTGATGCAGTTCCATACCATTTGCAGCCCATGATGGCATTGGATGGTTGGAATTAGATGTCACAGTAGAGGGGCCGTTATATGCGCCTGTAAAGGCCTGGTTGTTTTAATCCGTCAATGGTCAACAGCCATCCTATCACAAGAAGGAGACGCACCGTACAAGTCTGCAGACTGCTCGCCGCTACGACAGTGTCAAGCGAAAGCAGGATTTTACCCACGAGGTACCTCTTACATAAGTGAGTAGAAGCCAAGCAACATGAAGGCGCAATGAGTACGCCATTCCAGGGTGAAACTAGGGTCCTCATGGGCCATAGGAAGCAGATTCTGGAACAAAGTGACGTGAATCCAGTTGGTGGCATGCGGTACCTATACTACATTTGGAGACGATTGTGGGTGCGTCTGTCATACAAGAGTCTTGATGGCTGCGTGCGAACGTTCACCTGCCTGAAAGTGGATGGGACGATATCTCCGCCAAACACTTATTCGATCCGAAGGGTGACAAGCAGAGTGACGGATGACAAAGGGCAACACACTTGGAGAGATTTGAACACATCTCAGATGCGGCATGCCAAGTCAAATATCTGCGATGCATATTACAATCAAGGAACTCAGTGAGTAAAATTCCACGGTATAGGGGCCATATATATGCGCCCGTAGAGGTCTTATTATTTCTTATGCAAGTTCAAGGTATCTTTCGACTGTAAGGCCCGATTAATGCATGAAGTGAAAAGATAGTTTATCATCGCCTACCTTCCCAATTTGTCACTGCCGCATTCCAGAGTCTCACCTCATGCTCCCTGGTTGCTCCGAAGTGGTCCACAAAATCATATCCGAATACTTCACGGGCAATGCTGTCAGGCTTCATCATAGCCTTGGTCGCATCTTCCAACGAACTAGGAAGTAAGATGACCTAGTCGTAAATAGTTAGAGTTATGATACTGCAAGATCATTTTCTAACTCACCTCCTTCCTGGCTGGGTAGCTTTGGTAAGTAGAGATGGGGGGCGTCGTGAGCTTCAGTTGTTTGGTAATGCCCCGCATGCCCAGTTGGAAGATGGCACTCAAGGCAAAGTAGGGATTCATATCGGCACCAGGTACACGGACTTCAAGTCTTGTTGCGGATGGTGGAACAGACGGTGGCGAGATGATACGAATGGAAGCTGCACGAGAATCGTACCCATATGTAACCGCGTTAGGAGCCCAGAAGGCTTCACCACCAACGAGACGTTTATAGCCATTGATCGTTGGGACAAGCTCCCAAGTTTTTAGATAAAAATCACATTGGTGGGAGTCGGGTACTCACCATAGGCATCACTGCATCATCAGTTTAGCATCAACATACACCTTAACCGAACAAAAAAATAAATCCTACCATCAGGAAGGCCGTCCAATACACCTGCCAGAAAGTGCTCCCCAAGTTGACTTAGGTATCTTGTGTCCTCGAATGCTGCATTAGCTCGTCCATGATCACGGTCCGCCTCTGAAAGTGAGAACGCGTTGCGGCCTTCTCTGTCTTTAAGTGATACATGCACATGTCTGAGCTGATGTCAGAAAAGTTTTGGACGCAAAATGAGATATCGATACAAACCCGCTGCAGCCAGGTAGCTGAAGCAACGTTTCCGTGAGATTGTAAAAAATTCTACTAGGATTTGACTCACATTTCCCCATGGTTTCGCCATAAAACTAGGGAGGACTCCATGCTTCAGCCCAACACTCTTCGCCAAGAACTTGTAAAGGATAGCATTGTCCGCTATTCTCATAGCCGATGTATAAGCGAGCGCAGTCTCGAGGACACCTGGACCCGTTTCGGTGTCTGCACAGGAGTCAGTTGTCATCACTGTTATAATGGATAAATCATCATACGATGTCCTTCAATATCTATGCCAAACTTTAGACTTTCATCGAACAGTGCATGAAAATATTCTTGGTTCAATTGAGTGCGCAATAAGCTATATCCATGCACTGCGGTACTCTAATCAGCGAATGTGCAGCGAACAGTTACTTTGCTCACTTCCTGGGGTTAATGGCTGCAGCCGGGTGAAGCCCTTTTGAGCCACGGACTCGGGGGTTTCTGAATAAATCCCTTTGAATCACATCCGGTAGACGAGAAATTTCATGAACGCACCTTTGAAATTAAAGTACTAGAAAGCCTCATGAGTCCATTCAGAGCAACGCATAAGTGGCTGAGATTGCTCACCTCAAACTCCACGCCAGAGATGCATTCCAAATCATGAGCAGCCGCATTGTCGACAACTTTACGCAGAACGCCTCTAGGATCCGCGCAAATAGGCGCTGAAGTCTTCGGATCAAAGAATGAGACAAGGAAAAAAGGTACGTTGTTTTCCCAAGGTATGCGACGAAATGTCGATAAGTCTATCGAAGCCATTATGTCGCAGTAACCGTTCTCTTTATTTGATATGGCCAGTTCTCGAGTGTAGACTGAATCGTGCATGTCCCAGCCACTGCAACGTAACTTGTATCATGACAACGAATCGGGGTGGCAATGAGACGTACAAAATCACACTGCAAAATCCAAACCCTTCTGAGGCAGCGGCACCCAGAAACTTATCTTTGGACTGCGAAGAACAAATCAAATACTGACGAGGACGGACTCAACAAGAAGCAATACCATGAATTTTCCTCTGAGGACGCCATCAACTTGAGATGGAAATCAGCATTCGACTTATTCAATGGTCGGAAGGCAGGGTGCACCATCTATGCCTGTAGGGTAACAAAAGTTGTGAACATCAAGTTATCACATTTTACAATCACAACCGACCTGCAACTTTAACCTTGACGTCGTTGTGAAGTAGTTGTTTCAGGTCATCGATTGACCTCGGAGCTCTTGGAGTGGCACTGGCAGTCGCCATATCTCAAGTGGTTGAGGTGATCGATTGTTCCAAGATTCTACTGCTCTGGAAAGCCGCTGGATGAGTCCAAGTTGCCGATGGCATGAGCGGTGCTGGTGCTAGTTCTTTAAAAGGAATTTTTTCTTCCAATGCGGACTTCGATCTCATGTCTGGCCTGGGCCAAACGATCACCCAAGGCTCAGCCGCTCAGCGCTCAGGCCTCAGGTACGGGCTTCCATCAAATTTCGTGCCGATACGATCATGCAGACTTACTTTGTACATACTACAGATGTCACGTTTGCGCATATAATCAAGAGACTCTGAAGATCAGAGGTTTGGGAGAAGTGTCATCCGTTGCAAGTATGTCGCACAATGCAGGTGGCCTCGGGGACGTGTAGGTCGCGTCCAATCGTCATGTACGTCTCGACGAGTTGAAATACTGTATATGTCTGACCAACTGTGTTTTCAACTTATACAGGCTCTACGTTTTACTATGGACACGGAAAAGATGTTCCTTACGAAGGCTGACACGACCTTGACGCGTTGGAACTTGGTGCCGACGATAACGACGTGCTAAAGGTAGAGTGCATGGCATTATTCTTCATATTTCCGACTAATCATAACCAGCCAGCTCTCCGAGTCGTTCAACCAAAAAAAACAGCCGACTTTTTTTTCTTTTTGCTCGGACTCTGGTATAGTCGGCGTCGTTGATCCCTCTACGAAACAAGTAAGAAGCATGAGAACAAGCACGACGAATTTCGGACATGGCCTTATCACTGTTCTATATGTTTATTTTTGGGGTACTGCAGTATCCGAAACCGCAAGCGACGTAGTAGGGTCAATCAAATTTGCTTTTTGCGTGTACAAACTCGTCTCAAAAACATTCGAGCCAATTGAAGAAGAAAAAAGCAAATCGAAATCATAAGCACGAGTCACACAGCGTAGACACAGCGAGAATCGGAATAAGACTGCGATCAGAATGGGCATGGGAAGTCAGAAAGGAACGCATGCAGAACATCCCGAATTCCCTTTCATCCTCATTGCAAGTTGATGCCAGAAGTCAACGGGACCTCATACTCGTTGCATGTTACCTGAGAGAACCGAAGCCTCTGACCGACTTTAGGGTTACCATACTAATGGACGAAAAGATGTCATCAGCGAAAAAACCCTTTGAAAAGCAGTAAGACTTACAAATGTCAGTCCGGGCTGGGGTTGAACGGGCCGAGAGGGTCGAAAGGGCCGGGAGTGTTCGGAGGGTAGACAGGTTGGTAAGGGCAGGCAGGGGTGGGAGGGTAAGCAGAGTTAGGAGGGTAGAAGGCGGCGTCAGCGTGTTGAGAACGCACGACAAAGCTTTGCGAGAGAGTTAGAGCAGTTATAAAAAAAAGGTCACATCATTGTGGATGGCACACTGAAGGAGTTGCACGCCGTGCATTAATTCTGTTGTTAGCACTTGACTTCTGTATAGGAGAGCTGGTGATTGGCATCGAAGCTCATGAATAATGATGCATGCAGCATCGAAGACTAGCTCCCCCGGTTCACCTGATGTTCTTACCATGCCCTGTGTGATTCTCGTTGACGGTAACCGGAAACTCAAGTTCTCTCTAAATTGACGAATCAGCGACAAAGAACAGAGGGGAAAATCACCTTAATTGCGCGCGGGCGTCGACTTCTTGATCGTCGTGATAATAAGATGAATTTCCGATCTGTCATCGACCCTGGATAGAAATTCGTGGGGCTGGTTAGAAACAACCCACTTGCTTGAGTCAGCGCAAAGAACGAGAACAACAGGTGATCTGGTAGCAAGATACACATAGATCGGATCAGAGTCAGACTCATGTACTGAAGACTGACTCAGAGCGAGTCACCAAAAACGTGCGCGAAATCGCAATTGTACGTCCATTGACAATCACTTACAATGTCTGTACCAGTGTCATTCGAACGACAGAAAGAAGTGAAACTTCTTTCGCGTCCCCATGACAGCTAATGATCTAATAGACAGCGAAGAAAGATCCTGGAGCCAGTACGTATACGCAGAAAGTGCGTGAATCATTTTCAATAAATGGAGTTACAATCACCCTTCGTTCGTTGCCAAAGTTGGGTCACCGAAGAGCACGCCGGCTATGAAACTCGGATCCTCCTAATTCAAATCAATAATAAGAGATAGGGAAGTATAAGATCACATGGGTGTTGACATGATGATCTCAACAGTCTTAAAGAGCTTGGAATTTCATTAGCTAGAACGGTAAGGCCTTGCAACGTATCACATTACCTAAATCTGTAGACAGATCGTTGATAATCGATTATTCCTGTGCGCGTGACGCTATAGATCAGTTAGAGACCCATCAAACAACCGCCATGAGTTTTAACAGAAGACGCGCGCATTCTTGAAAACCCGGGAACTTTCAGTAGCTGTAGCCGTGACGCCGTGCACGGTGAGTCATCTTTAAGCTTTAAGACGGGAAGGTGATCAGCTAGATTTGATCATGATACAGTCCGAGTCCACCACAATGTTCAAACATAACGTGACTTCAGCATATGTCGGAGTCTGAAACGGCTCCCGAGTAAGAATATTGTAATAGCCGCAAGGGTACAAAAGGTTGACACAAGGTATGTGTACAGTCCTGGCCACTACCTTTCAAATTCAGCTGATCATCTTCTCGTCTTCGCTCGAGAAGTTCTTAACTCTAATTGCTGTATCATAATCTTGAGTAACAGAAGCCCAGTCCGGCTCACGGCTACTGAAAGTTCCCGGAATTTTCATTCGAATGCGCACGCCTTCTGTTAAAACTTATGGGGCTTGTTTGATTGCTCTCGAACCAATCTAGCAATTCTGCTTATACCCGATGATGATCCCTCTGCATATTTAGGTAATGTGAAACTTTGGCAACGAACGTGGGGTGATTGACATTCCATTTATTGAAACATCATTCACGCACTCCCTGCGTATACCTATTGGCCCAGGATTTTTCTTGGCCGTCTATTAGACCATTAATTGTCATGGGATGCGACAGAAGTTTCAATCTGTCCGAATGGCGCTGGCACATACATTGTAAGATTTACGTTGTGATTGTGAGTGAAAATCTGATGTGGTCTATGTGTATCTTGCTACCAGATCGCCTTTTGTTCTCATTCTTTGCAGTGACTCACGCAAGTTGTTTCTGACCGACCCGACGAATTTCTATCCAGGGTTGATGACAGATTGGAAATCCATCTTATTATTACTACGATGAGCAAGAAGTCAACGCCGGTGCGCAATTAAGGTGGTTTTCCATCTGGTCTTTGTCGCTGATTCGTCGATTTAGAAAGAACTCGAGATGTTTCCGGTTACTGTCAACGAGAATCACACAGGGCATGGTAAGAACATCAGACGAACCGGGCGAGCTGGTTTCTTCGATGCTGCGTGCATCGTCATTAATCTTGAACGTTAAATCCGACGCCAATCGCTAGCTCTCCCGGCACACAGAGGTCAAGCGCTAGCAACAGTATAAATGCACGGCGTGCAACTTCTCTGGTGTGCCATCCGCTACAATGCAACTTTTTTTAATACCTGCTTTAGCTCTCTCACAGGCCTTTGTTGTGCTTTCTCAACATGCTGAGGCCGCTTTCCACGTTCCTTCTACCTGTGAGGAACGTGCTAGGCAAGCAGGTAGGTGTACAATTCTGCGTTCGAATCCATCTTCACCAACATGTTCAACTGATTCGTATCATCAGGCCTGCCAACTGATGGTTGGGAAATAGTTCCTGACAACAACGGTCAAATGGTGTGCCGTCAGACAGCCGTGCGTGAACTCTGTTACGGTGTTGAATATGTTGACGCAGTAAGTCCATACACATATTTTCTGAACTAATGCTAAATAACTGGCAGGACACCCATGAGAAGAAATGTGCTCAAGATGCGAGTGGTCTCACATGGATCGACAAGACTGCGCAGTTAGCCAAGGTATGCTTTCGATCTGACTTCTTATCAATCATGCTTATCGACATTTTGGGGCAGTGGTGCGCCAAGGATCACGTATGGACGTACGATAACGGAAGCGGTGCTAGGTATGGAGGGTGCTGCCCGGTTGGGTTTCACATGGACCGCGGGACGTGCATCTCAGACGCTCCTGAGCTTCCTACCCCTCCTACCCCTGCCTGCCCTTACCACCCTGCCTACCCTCCGAACCCTCCCGGCCCTTCCAACCCTCCTACCCCTCCTATCCCATTCCCTGGTCCTCAGGCATGTGGCAATGGACATGGCGGCGTTGAACCCTCTTGCACGTGCACGAACTATCCAGTCTGCGGGCGTGGCAAATACCTCGGCATCAAATATGGCCATTGCTATATCCTTTCCTTCTCCGATGGCGAGCAACTCGGCATCGACCGCGACCACACCGACTACAAGAAGAACGGCTTCTTCGTCGATATCCCATTCAAAGTCTGTAATTCGACCACCGATTGCTCGCGTGGAAAGGAGGTTGAGATGGGCCAGTCCTTCTCCCTCCAAGATCAGCATGGATTGTATAAAGACACGCAGTCGACGAAAGGGTGGATCAATGACGCCTCTGGTGGTAACCATATGGAATTCACCACTGATGCCAGCCATGCTGGTAAATTTACGGGAATCCCTACTTGTACTAGCGGTGAATGCGCTATTCAACTATATGGTGGTCCCTCTGGCGGTGCATTGGCATATGCCTGCCCGATGCCCCAGCCCGGACTGACATTTGTAAGTCTGACTGCTTTTCAAAGGGTTTTTTTTCGCTAAAGACATCTTTTCGTCCATCAGTATGGCAACCCTAAAGTCGGTCAGAAGCTTCGCTTCTCTGAGGTGTCGTGCGACGAGTATGAGGTCCCTTTGACTTCTGGCATCAACCTACAGTGAGGATGAAAAGGAATTCGGAACGTTCGGCAGGCTTCCATTCTGATTGCAACCTTTTCCGATTCTCGCTATGTTTACATTGTACGACTCATGCTTATGTTTTCCATTTTGCCACACTTTCTTCTCGTTCAATCTGACTCGAATATTTTTTGAAACGTCTGTCTGTTCGTTGTATGTACACGCAAATAGCAAAGTCTGATTGACCCTCGTCACTCGTGGTTTCGATCGATATGAAGTACATTCTAATCTATCACGTTCTTGACTCAGAGGTCAAGGCTCGGTCACCTCGGGCTCCGATCCGACGAATATGCAAGTATTTGATAGGAATGTCTGCAAACCAGAGATATTCACGTGTTGGTCGTCATGCCAGAGATGGAGGTGCATGCGCGTAGCGATGATCGCAAGGATACAGACTTCCAAACTGTATTTTGGAGGTTTCGTCAGTATTGGAAATTTGTAGCAGGAGTTTGAGGTCCGTACTCTTCAAAGGAGTGAAATAAGGACTGGGCGTGCGTAACATCAATGGCTCGATCATATTGAAGGATATTGCGAGATTTACGCACATCGGAAAACATCAACGGTATGAGCACATTCATGGCCGAGAGAACTTTGGGAACAACAATCATCACTGATGGGTATGGAAATATGAAGTCCTGACTCACGGAGACCGCATGCATAGTAGAATATGTTATGCTTTACCAGGATAGAGTACAGATGCCCCCTGGCTGTACGCCAGCTCTGTATGACATGTATGAGTGTGAGGGAGAACAGTCCTGAGGAGAGTCAGTACGTATATGTAATTGATGTTTCCAGTTCCCGGCGACATACCCACTTGAGATATAAGCAAGAGAACAAATGACATGGAATACCAGACACCGCCCAAGACCCAGTAACAGCCTGTGATGCCTGGGATCACGCTGGTGACGACTATTCCAGAGAAGTCAATATGTGCGAATAGTAGTGGGGAAGGCCCATGAGAGCACAGACCATATGAGAGGGCTAGTGCCGCAAAACGAAGGCCGGTGGATATTGCAATAATAGCCTGGCTGATGGATCAACATTGTTCAGGTGTGGTCGAGGTATGAAACTCACAAGAACAGTGGTTAGCATGACTGCGCGTAAGATCCGATTGTTGTTCCAAAGCGCACATGTTCTGAGCACAAAAATGCCTGAAGGATTAGGATGAGGAGCATGTGCATGTCGTAGGAGAAGGACAGATACATTCGGAGCAAGTGAGTGATATCAGTCCAAAACCTGCGAGAGCAAAGAGTGGCGCTTAGCCAGGAAGTACAGCCATTGATCAAGTACCGTGCACGTACATGAGTAAATATTGATTAGCACCCTGCATTTCTGGCGAAGTCATACAGTTACTAAGTACCACTCATCAGTGGGTAAATCCAACTGCGGGCTCACATACATTGGGGTTCTCGACCGGTGCGAAGGTCACTGAAGCACAGAATTTTAGTTCATTATCGGGGGCATGTGTGCTCGTTTGGAATGAACGCACTATATAGGCCCATAGTCATGGAGAAAAAGGGGACATATCGTGCAAATATATAAATGACTTTTACCCTAGTCCAGCGCGACTGACGCAGGAATGTCCACTTTGAACAACATATTATCAATATACCAGGCGAGGCGTATCGCGGAACAACTGTATTGCTCACCTCTTCGTGAAGACAACAAACATAATCATAGGTCTAGATAAACAGGTTTAACTCGACGGACAGGAATAAATTGGGACCTACCCAAAATGTAGCCTGGGCCACTGAGTTGTCAAGTTAGAACGAGAAAGAAGTAGATAAGACCACACGCACTGCGTATGTACTGGTAGCCGCACATGATATGGGTATCTGTTATCGTTTCGCCCTGGTATTAAGAAAGCGACGCACCGCTAAGTAATGCAGACCCCAGGCAGCTGTAATTTGGACATCGTCAGCCGAAGGTTCCATCTGCTTTGGATTGAGAGGTAGCTATAGTAGAATTTTGCACACATCATGCTACAGTTTTGTCTCTTATGAATGAGCTAGACACCTGCCGAGATGCGGGCGGGCGCCGCCCGCCCTGACATGAACAGGTGTAAATGACATAGACTAAGAACACAGTTCCGATTAGCTCAATGATGATGGCGATGCAATGTTTCACTGGCTGATTTGTGTAAAGTCGACTGCGCAGGACCGGTACTAAGTTGATAGAAAGTTAGTACAGTCGTCAGCATCTGTGGCCCATAAAGTTGAAACATGTGCTCATTATTGCATGTGGGTCCTTCATTCCTGCTTTCGAAAGGCTTGAAGTTAGTTTGAAACACCCCGGCCATCGGTGGCGGCGGCCCTATACTCAGTCCGTGAAACACTTAGATTCAGGGACTTACGTGTAAGTTTCTACAAAGAAGTTTTCATGATCAACCCGGCCGTTTCCGACGTACGCTTTTTCAAACTGAAATTCGCCATCCACCAACACCATCACCAGAACAACCGCCTCCTTGTGAGTGCATTGCTTGATAAAACAGAGCGTCCTGGAATCTCGACACAGACATCTCAGTGGCCCTCCCCTCCAGCACGACGAGAGAGTGGAATGTGCAACCCTTTCTGCTGATGGAACAGTTGGAACAACGCTAGTCACTGCTAGTGACAAAGATCTATGCGTATGGCTATCCTCAAAAGGGTGACCTTGAAGACCTATTTTCCATTCACAATATGAGTTGAACTTTTCAATAGAGAGTCGAGACCACTTTAGCTGAACCTGCCACTCGCAGGTCGCAGATGAAAAGTCGCTTATCCCGCCAGCTTTTTTGTACATAACTAGTACAAGTGCTGAATATTCTACGACATGAAAGACTCAGCTCAGCTTGAGGATCCCCGTCCAATCGACGATACCAGATAGTGTTCAAGTGTGTCGCCATCTCACTACTTCCTATTCTGACCTCAAAACTCTTGGTCCTCCGTGACACGTCACGACGTCTGAATAACGACGAGACACCGCAACTCCAACGACCTTCAAGGCAAAAGTTATTTCGCATCATGGCCGTAGTCTCGTAGGAGTTGCGCCAGTGAGGGGAAAAGGACTTTCTTGTGCATCTTCCACTCGCTGCGATCCGATGATATCTCTGCAAGCATTATATATTGCTCCACGACCTACTAAGCGAGGCCAGCCGCGGCATGCCCAGACAGCCTCTACATTCACACCACCTCATGCTACCGCAACCCCAGTGTAGCAGCCGCGTAGTCACGTCCCATAATCTATGATCGACAAACCCACACGGTAGACTGGATTCATAGAGACGTGGCACACCGACTACTATTTTCACTTTTCATCCTAGTTCTTTCATTTGTGTTCTTGGCTCATCGTAGATATCATTCGCTATGCCATCAACACCTTCCACGTGCGATTCGATTGTTGTTCCAAAGCGCACATGTTCTGAGCACTCAAAAGCCTCAAGAAATCACATCAGGAGCATGTGCACGTCGTAGTAGAAGAAGGACAGATGCATTCAGAGCAAGTGGCCAGGAAGTGCAGCCATTGGACAAGTACCGTGCACGTACACGAGTGAATATTGATCAACATCCCATATTTCTGGCGAAGTCATGCAGTTACTAAGTATCATTCATCAGTGGGTAAATCCAACTGCACGCTCACATGCATTAGGATTCTCGTCCGGTGCGAAGGTCACTGAAGCACAGCAGTTCAGTTCATTATCGGGGGCATGCGTCGTTTGCAATGAACGCACTATATATGCCCATAGTCATGGAGAAAAAGGGGACATATCGTGTAAATATATAAAGGGCTTTTACCTTAGTCCAGCACGATTGGAGCAGGAATGTCCACTTTGAACAAGATATTATCAATATCCAAAGCGAGGCGTATTGCAGAACTGCATTGCTTACCTCTTCGTGAATCAAACAAACATAATCATAGGTCTGGATAAACAGCTTTCACTCCACAGACAATAGAGTGGGACTAGCCTACCAGAGTGTAGCCAGCGCCACTGAGTTGTTAAGTTAAAACGAGGGAGAAACAGTTCAGACCACACGCACTGTATATGCACTGCCAGTAGCGGCACGTGATATGGGTATCCGCTTTGCCCTCGTATGAAGACAGAGACGCACCACTGAGTAATGCAGACTCCAGTTTGCTGCAACTTGGACATCGTCAGCCAAAGGATCCATCTGCTTTGATTGAGAGGTAGAATAAATGGGTTTCGCACACATATTATGCAACATTCTTATCTCTTATGAACGAGCTAGAAACCCATCAAGATGCAAGTGTAAATATTTGGAACACCAAATATTCTGCTTAGCTTAGTGATGATCACGATGGAGCGTTTCACTGGCTGATTTATGTGAAGTCGACCACGCAGGATGGGTGTTGATAAAAAGGTACGGTTCAATAATTTGTCGCTGTGTGTAGCCAAAGTGAATACTGTATGATTAGATCCGAACATGAAGTCGAAACGTGTGCTCAACTTGAATATCCTTGATTCTTGCTTTTGAAAGGCTTAGAGTTTGAAACATCATCAGTCCTTGAAACATGCAGCCACCTCGAATCCGAGGGACTTACGTTCAACCGAATGACCGGCCATCTCCGACGTACGCTTTTTCAAACATGAGATGGCTGTGATACGCGCACGATCCTGATATGAAAGCAGACTGAAGGAAACTAACACGTTCTTGTCCATCGAAATTTATAAGGGGGCAGATGTGGTAATTGGGAATGGAGTTTCAGAATGAAGAACGAAAATGGTTGAACGTTCAAAGGGCTTCAGAGCTTCAACATGTTTTCGAATCTACCTCTGATTTTGTGAAGCCGCGTCACATGCCCAGTGACATCGTCCACTATAAGACTTTGCTTCCGATGATTCAAACACTTTGCGGTATCGAACCATAATATTCCTCGCTATTTGTTTGACTCGGATTGAGAGGATGGAGTCTTCGAAAGAGATGAACATGGCTATCATGATGAGGAAGGAATATTTATGATGCGCCAGAAGATCAACCTCAGCTGCGAGATGCAACCCTTGAGCTTAAATTAAAGCTTTGAAGCTTGACGGGGAGGTAAAATAATATGACATCGTGTGTTTCGGTCACAAGTTGTTTACTCACGCGTGTCATTCAAAAACAACCAACAAGTTAACCGTGATCACATAAGTTGTTTGTGAGCGCTTGAGCCCCTTTGAGCCCCCACGATTCTTGACTTGGGGCATGTGCTCGCTTCGTAAGACTGAGTCACCATTGTACGCAGTAATTCACTCCGGAGTCACCGATCCATCCCAAATCCATCCTCCGGGTTAAAGCAAGTTTAGGTTTAGCGGTCTAGAGTGTAGACAGTTTGTCACTGATGTTATAGTGCTGCGGGATCAGACGTGTCAGGAAATAAAGACTTGCTGAAAGTGTGTCGTCTTTGAATTCAAATTTGCATAAAGTGGTGGTCTGTATCTGTCAGGTCGTCTTCTCACACTGTGTCATGCATGTTGTGTCTAAGCGAAGAAGTAGCGACAGGAACCATGAAACGGTAGTACCAACTTGAAGTACTTACAGTTCTGTGGATAAACACATTCAAATTTGAGAATCTTGGTCCAGAAACTGCTCTAAAGCAACGCCTCTATGCTCATGCTGACGTTCATACCCTGCAATTATCCAGATTGAAGACCATGAGATCCTCTGCGCCAATCTTCACTAGTTGGTCCATGACATTCGCAATGTTCTTCTTCTCAACCATACTACTGATCGCAACCCAACCTTCCTCTTCGAGAGGACTGATGGTGGGTGCTCTTCTTCCAGGCGTAATAGCTGCTGCCTGAGGTATCGATTGCCTGGGAATGTTATATTCGCAGATAACATATTTCGCAGCAGCTAGGACTCCAGCTATTCGGCTTGCCATGAGATCGATCAGAGGTGCATGATGGGCACGATGGGGAGCGTTCGATCTTATGAGTACTGCCTCAGTTTGAAGTACTGTCGCAATGGCGTGCAGACCGGCTGCTCGCATCGTATCTCCAGATTCTAAGACATTGTTAGATCTTCCTACGCCTGGCCTGGGACGATGACATACCGACAAGATCGACTATTCAATAACCAAGATGTGAGCATCATCGCAATCTGTCATTCTAACGCGCGACTTACCTATACCATCCGCGAGTCCAAGAGCACAGGCTGCTTCTACACTCCCGCCTACATACTGGATCTTGGTTTTGTTATCACCAGTGAGGTTCAATCGCTCATCGATCTCAGCAAAATATGCCCCCGCGATAACATCAAAACTTGTAACCACGCGTTTTCCGGCAAGATCTTCGACCGATTTGATTGGCCCATTTTCTGGAGTTTGCACTTGCAAAGCGCATTTTCCGAACCCCAGCCGATGAATCTCCGTTATCTGATCTTGCATTCTAGCCTCAAGGATGACATCGTGGCCTGTTATGCCAAGGTCAACGTCTCCATTTGCGACAAATGATGGTATGTCTGCTGCTGGAAGGAATACGCTGCATCAGAGTCAGATTCGGTTAGATGTAGAATCGGAACCGGAATTTTACAGAGCCATGGGGTGATTCATCACTAGGCAGACGTCAAGCCTGTTGTGTCTCCGGAATTGGATGTCGGCGCCTGTAGGTTGGTTTGCATATCACTCAGGTATTAAAGGAGGAACACACCGGAGAGTAACTCGAGACATTTTTCATGCAGCCGCCCTAGGGTGGGTTAGTACTACTGACGAACTGTAATCAAGATGAAATTGACCTTTTTTTGGAATTGCGAACAGCAGTCGGCCATCAAGCAGGTCCTTGTCTGATTTTTTGTCAGCTAGAATGATATCCAGTGCGCAGAAGACTACTTACTCATATTGAGCTGTACCAAGCTGCAAGATCTGCGATCGTTCGAGTCAAGGTTTACGCAAACAACCCCGCTTTACCAAAAACAGCGGGTAGTATTGTGGGAAAATATAATTAAACTGCCTACTTACGCGGCCTGGGAGTCAGACTGGACCTGACCGTCTCTATTAACTCTCTTGACCACCAACTCAAGCTTGCCCACTTTCTAAATGACCATACCTGACATGGACTCAGTCTCTCATCCTCAGGAGAGGCGCTTCAACCCTTACACAGAAAATGGTGGTACAATCCTTGCTATTGCCGGTGCAGATTTCAGTGTTATTGCTGGCGACACACGACAGAGCGAAGGATATTCAATTCAAACGCGATATGCACCAAAGGTATTTCGATTGTACGCGTGTCGTCACTTACTATTTTGTCTCTTTCTCTAACTTTTTCTTTCAAGAACCGATCGCGCAGTGCTGGCTGTGAATGGGTTCGCAGCAGATGGTAATATGTTTGTGAAGAAAGTGAAGCAACGTCTGGAGGTTCGTCGTTCCTTGATGTGATTTCGCTGTATATGCTTAAGGGGCTACGTAGTGGTACCGTCACGCTCATGCGAAAGATATGCCCCTACGGGCAATAGCAAGATTAATTCAAACGATGCTTTATGGACGCCGCTTCTTTCCCTACTATGTATATAACATTTTGGGTGGCGTCGAGGAGGATGGTCTGTTCATCTTCATGCTCCACCTTCTTAATTTATTCAAGAAGTTTCTCAGGCACTGGCGCCGTGTATTCGTTCGACCCCGTGGGCTCGTATGAACGAGAGGCCTGCCGTGCTGCAGGTGCTGCTCAGTCATTAGTCCAGCCATTCCTGGACAACCAGGTGAGTATTCACTATCTTCCCCATCCTGACGTCGCCCGTGCATTTTGTCTGACGTTGAAACTCCTAGATTTACTTCAAGAATCAACAAGCTGCGCCGGGGACCTCGCATCCGGCGCATCTACCGCTAGAGACCGTCTTGTCGATAGTAATTGACTCATTCACGAGCGCGACTGAGCGCCACATTGAAGTGAGCCCCATATTCTGGTCGTGTAATTTCATCTAACATCATGCAGGTCGGTGACGGCCTTGAAATCTTCATCGCACTCGCCAAAGGACGTACTCTACAGGGTATGGAAAGCATCCGGGGTCTGCAAGAGTTAACCGTAGCGGAAGATGGCGAACGCTTGTTTGTTATGAGGAGGGATTTGAAGAAAGATTAAATCGCCTGTATTCTAGATAACTTTCCCTCGCTGAATGCATTTTGTTGTTGTCTTGACATCGACATTGAAGGTGTATACATTCTTTGGGTATGTACAGAATGTAAACGGAAACACCGAGTTGCTGTACTGATCATAAAACCTATGCAGCTGATTCGGCAATTAGTACGTGTAAGAATGTTGCATGACGACATGGCACGACAGCCTGATGGTCTGATCTGCCCGGTTGGACACTGCAAGCAATTAGGTGGGACGTCAAACAGTGACTGCAGCATGGTGGCGATCATCGTCGGAAAATTGGCGCCCAATGACATGCTGAAGCTTGTTGGTTTCATGTTGGACTAGAGACGGAGATGAAGACTTACGGTGAACTTGTGGTGAACTGATGTTACCAAACACAGTCTCAGAGAAACCCGCGTTTACGTGAGTTATTCACATGGATGATGGAACCCTCTCCCAGTGTCGGCGATAAAATTATTTAAATAGCATCAAGATGCGAAACAAAGACTGATACCAAACAAGAACAAACAGACTGCTGGGCCTCCCACCTCGACAGCTATCGTCGTTCTCAACGTTCGCTCTCCCTCGTGGTTGTCCCGTAGTCTTTTTCCTCTGCCCTTCATACCCCCAAAAAATATCAAACGCTGGCATAAAATATCTGAATCTTATAGACATCCTTGATGATGATATTCACTTCCTTACTTTTGCTGCTCGCAACCTCTGCCCATGGCCAGACCGTTTACGATGCAGCCCATAATGTCACCGCCATCACTGGCACCTGGAGCTCTGGCAGCCAGAATGTCGTTACTGGATCCGTGAGTCGTACATTTTGATTATAGTCTACTTTTTCGGCTCAAGTTGCTGTGGTGTCAAGGGCTTTGCTACGCCAGCTCAAGAGTCGTTTACATACCCAAGCACAACAGGGATGTCATATTCTTTGTGAGTATCTATCATGTTCCAAGCCTCAATGTCTGACTTGGATCGAATCATAGCACGGACGATGGGTACTACGAGATCGCGCGGTATCGTATGACCAGCAATGGTTTGCTTTTTGTGCTGTATCATATTTCATGCCGCTAAAGCACTCCTCACAGGCACCGTACCAACCTGCATCACAGGCGTTATGAACTGGTGTCACGGTACATACGTACTCGCCTCTAATGGCTCCATCGTCATGACGCCATTCGGCGACGGCTACCAACAAATACAAGATCCTTGTGCCGCCGTCTCCAACTTCATAGAGATCTATAACTACGTTGAGCTTTACGTTCTCTGGAACATATATCAAGATCCGGTCAAGGGGTATACTCTTCAGCTGTACCAGTATGATGGCACACCTTTGCCACCTCAATATCTCATCAGCACTTCACCCAACATGCTCCCAACTCAGGCCCTCCGTAATGTCAGCGCAACCACCAGTGCTACCGTCCAAAATGCAGCAGTCGTCAACGCCAATGCTGGGGAGCGCAGATGGGAGGCAGCGGGCATGACAGGCCTGCTTACGGTGATTTCAGGTCTTGGACTGGCTTCTCTACTATTGTAGAATGGGACATGATCACTATACCTGCGCGCCACCGTCGTATTTTTTATACCTATAACACACGCTTTTTTGCATTGGACCTTTGGACACATACCTACCTGCATCGTCATGGATCCTTTTGTCGATGCAATATGGATACCTTGTGATCGACTGCAGCAGACGCTCGTTTGATATGCGTTCTAGTCCTTTGTTTAGTATTACATCCGCCGGCTTGGATAATGAAGACACTTACACGTCACAGGAAGAGTATGGTGTGCGCATGAACATGTGCCATGCTGGACAACATGGGCGCCACAACTTTGTATGACTTGTGACATAAAATGAGCTCCACATTTAAATTGCTCCACAACTTCCTGCTGCGGTTGCCTTTGCCAAAACTAGTTGAGGCTCCCCGTTGCCTTTCCCTCCTTGTCCCCGTGTTGCTGTCCCCATTAATGAATTAATGATGCTCCGTCTTGCTCCGGGCTTCACGCAGGAAGGGGTCCCCCGCTGTGGCACTATGTTTAGCAGCTCTCCTTTCTGTTAACCAGCGAGTATAAACATTCTCGCTCGGTGCATATGAAAATCACCGACCCAATTCCGGCCGGCGCATGTCAACGCAGAGAAACCCTCCTCGACATTTCACAGGCTCCGTTGCGCCGGACAGACGTGGTGGCCATATCAAAATTCTATAACATTCTGCACACGTCAAACATTTCCCCCCGCTCAAAGACTAAGACACCGTACGCCAGATGGCAGGTCATCGTCGGGTCTAATTTGAAAGTTCGATACGTGGTGAACTGGCATTATGGGAATCAAAGAAATTATATTTGCCGCTTTGA
Source organism: Suillus plorans (assembly GCF_016647745.1). NCBI lineage: Eukaryota > Fungi > Basidiomycota > Agaricomycetes > Boletales > Suillaceae > Suillus > Suillus plorans. The sequence continues at coordinate 103,720 of NW_024537499.1, forward strand.
TGGTAGGTACATCCACGACGAACAACAAGCCAACCCATCTAGCTGGCCAGACCTTGAGCGAGTCTAAACTCAGGACCTTATCATAGGCTCAGTGGCAGTACACGGATCCCTCACTCGCAAAGATATCTGATATCGAAGGTTGATAAACGTTTTTGAATTTGGGGTAGGGACTAGAATTGTTGCCTGAACGGGCTGTGCGCTAGTCCGGACGACAGCGTTTCGATCGGTGTGGATCACTAGACCTCGCCAACTCCGCTTACTGCGGCCGCCGGCGATCCTTTTTCAAGGCTCTCCTCGGGCTGTCGAATTTACCGGAGGGCTAGTTGAATCTGAAGTTAGTCTAGAACTCACCTTTCTCTCGTTATCGTACGGCTACGGTGGCGGTACGTGCATCGTTGGCAGTAAAATCAATATTTGATGGAGTGGAGGTCTGGACAGTTGCCTGTCCTGGTTGCTTTATATCCTGGGCTGCATATATTTCTCGAGGCGCATATCCTGCAGATCCCGCTTAGCAGCTCTACTTTCGGGAGAACTTCCCGGCACTGTTTGCTCAAAACAGTTCGCTCGGGGCGTTCTTTGCGAAGAGAAGTTGCCAAACGAAGCTCGGCCGACGGATCTAACATCCAATATTACTGAAAATATTAATTAAATATACATCCTTCCATGCTCGAACTAGCCGAATTTCACCCGAAGGCCAGTCCAGCTGGCCACGGAACATGTCTAAACTCACCAATCTTTGTGTTGAGCCCAGCTCGGTGGTAGTACATGGATTACTGGCAGCGATATCGAAAATGCATGCACGTTCTCCTATTTGTAGAAGTATGGAAGGTTTCCTGTCCTGGTTGTGCGATACTGCGGCCACACCAGAATTTCAGATTGCGTGAGGGACCGGGGATATCGAATTACAAATATAGACGAAATGAAGTCGATGAAACAACTTAGTTCGGTATTGATACACTCACGGTGAGCGGGCCAAAACGTAGTACATGTGTGCCAACTGTATGGTTGTTTATCGTGCGGTTCATCGATGAGGCATCATTCGGATGGTCCGTTATCGTGCGGTGGTTTGAGGCGAGCCGTCAGAGGCGGACAATCGAATGAGTTTATAGTGCCACGGGAGGCAACGTTTGTTGCTAGAGATCGCCGATGCGAGCAAGTCCGCGCTGGTCTGACAAGTGGATTTCTCTCCCGAATAATGAGATTGTCATATGAGAGAAACTGCTTCGGATGTCCCCAAAAGTCATGTTGATGATCATCCGCATTGCCACTACTGGTGAATAGCGTGGCAGGCTGAGAGCGGCGTCATGGACTAAATACGATGACAGCAGCAAATTGAAGTATACGTGATCATCGGAGTCATTGTTTAACGTTGGGGGTGAAGCCTTGTACGCTGACTTGGAAAGTGTGATCCATAATAAAGGACTTGATTGATTTTGAAATCCAGTGAGAGACCCTAAATGTGTAAAACAGATTGGTTTGCCAACTCAACTGAGCCACTGGCGAGGAGGCCCACAGAGATAAGTGAGACTCGATAAGCCTGGGCCTAGAGATAATAGCTGCATTGGATGGAAGAAAATGAGTTCGAAGCAAGGAGCGTTAAGTAGCCGTAGCAGAATAGCCGCCCAATTTCAAGATCGGAACCGGAACGTGACTGATGCAAATAAATATGGGAAAGGAGTCACACGCCCGTAAATTGGCGATTACTCCAAGAAGTCGTTTATTTAAATTCTCGTGCCTCTTAATTCTTCCCTTGTCGCCGTTTCCCCTCACAGGCCCCACAATACGCGCAACATATCCTTCTACCGTCATATTCATCGATTTTCTTTGTGCCATTAGACCTTGTTTTTCATTGCTGTTAAGCTCAGATCATCGTTCATTTCTACAACACTTTTCCATGATCTCAGGTCTCATCAAATCTCTATCTCCTGCAACAACTACGGCGTCGCTTTCACGCTCCTCCAAAGTTACATCGCAGCATGAGCGTGTACCTCTAGCTTGGGGTTTGCCACCATCCCGGAAATTACCAGATGAATACCAGATAACAGCATCCCAGACAGCTTCCGGCTCGGATCTTGACCAGGACATCTCACGGCAACTTATTACAAGCAACAATGAGCACGCACCTCTCCCAGAAAGCGGTGGTGTCTCCATGTCACCAGCAATGATGTTCTTATCCGCGTTTAATCCCTCCGCAATCCCACAATCACCGGATGCAGAAGGTGAAATCATTCGTGGCTATGTCCTTGGACCAATCATAGGTTATGGGGGTTTTTCTGTGATTAGACGTGCCTCATCCCCTTCCGGAGGTGTTGTCGCTGTCAAAATTGTCCGTCGCACCGATTTGGAGAAACAGACAGATCCTTCTTTAGCTAGAAGGCGACTCAATCACGAGGCCCAAATATGGGCTTCTCTATGTCACGAGCACACCTTGCCCCTCTTCTTTTCCGAACACACTCCCTACGCCGACTTCTTCTTCTCTCTTCTTTGTCCCGCGGGATCTCTATATGATATACTTTTAAGGGACGGCCGTCCCGCTCTCCCTCACGATGACGCCGGCATGATGTTTCGACAAATTGTACGAGGCGTACGCTACCTGCACGAAGTCGCAGGCTATGTACACAGGGATATCAAACTTGAGAACGTTCTTGTAGATGAGATGGGTATATGTAGAATTTGCGATTTCGGCATGACTCGCAAAATCGGCGAAGTTGACGGTGATGAACCCCTATCCGATGCAGACAATCACTCTGATAATCATTCTGGCACTCATCGTCACCGTTCCACTTCTAACAGACCTGTAAAATCCAACACGTCTTCACACCTCTCAATTTTACGACACCATCGTCCTAGGCGTCATCGTATATCAACTCCTATCGGCGAAAACCCTCCGCCTGTCCATCCATCACATGTTTTCCAGCAAGGCTCTTTGCCATATGCATCTCCTGAGCTTCTTCAACCCAAACCTTCACGGTTCAAAGGTGCTAATCCAGCTCAGGACATATGGGCCTTGGGTGTTCTGCTTTATGCACTTTTGACCGGCCGTCTTCCATTTTTCGACTCGTTCGAGCCACGACTCCAGATGAAAATTCTGCACGGTGAGAATATAATATCGTGATCTCCGGCTTGCTAATGCACTTTTTTACAGGCGTCTATGATATGCCTTCTGGTATTAGTCGTGGGGCTGAGCATGTTCTCAAAGGCTGCTTGGAGCGTGATGTCCGCACCCGGTGGACGATTGCGACAGTGGATGAGATGGCTTGGGGTGTTGGGCTTGACGACGATGACGATGACGACACATCTCCTGTAACAGACAAGGATAAATTTGAGTTAGTAGATTATCCCAGCCGCCGATCTCCCTCATTATCCCAGTCGCGCTCGCGCCCTTGCGCACGGCGTGATAACAAGCCGAACCCACCTCACACCGAAGAAGCACCCCCAAGGCTGTCCAACCGTTCCCTCTCCCGTGCCTCTGTCTCAACTGCAAGTTCACTCTCAACACGATGTACAAGTCGCAGTATCTCCCGCCCACCAGTCGTTCGTTATCCAATGTCTCCCACATACAATGAACTCAGTCATTCAGTGGTGAGCGCCTCGACGTCTCTCTCTGTGCCGCCTCTTGACATCGGTGGCCCTACTCTTCTTGCCTCGCCAGGGCCATCACCTGAGCGTGGCCGGAGACCGAAGAAGGCGGGATTTTTACCCCCGCCTCGGTGTACACCATCATTAGCGACGTCTTCCCGTCAATCAGAATATGCTCCAGAATCTGGAGATCTGGACGCTGATGTAGACGTGTTGGGCGATACTTCTCACTGGACGTCTACTCTAGGCATCGACGCTGTAGCAGGATCTACTGCCCGCCGTAGTGGTATGACCACTGCGATCGAGCGTTTGAAAGCCATCCAGGACGTACTGCCACCGCAAGAGCACAAAAGGGCCGAGAGCACACCTCCGGCGTCAGGTGCTTGGCTACGGAGATCGCGGCTTCGTATCAAGGAAGATCCTTCTTCCTATCGCGCAGCCGAAGTTCACGGAGCGGGCGGATTTCTTAGAGACTCCAGCACCACTCCCATCCCAATCACGCCCAAAGGCGGTACCCGAAGCCGGAGCGTAGGGCATGACACCCGTCACGCCTATGGCCGCACTCGCTAGTTGTATCTTTACTCTTCCCCAAAAATTGCAATCTATCTTCTGGGGACCATCAGATTTGTGAGTTGCTGAAACAATTGCTATTTATCTTGCTTTTTGTCTGGGTTTGGGCTCATAGCTGTATTTTGTATTCGATCCTGAGGACTTCTAGTACATACGATTTCCTTGTCTGTTTTTTTCCCGTTGTCATTGATTTTAGAGCAATTGGTGTTTGAGATACTCTTGATGGCAAAATTTATATTACGCATTACTTACCAGATTGTACTACTTGTCTTATCCTCAGGAAATCTCGAACCTCATTCACAATACCTGTCTGTGTGGAACAAATGCGCGATACGATTAGCAATAACACAGATAAAGAGCATAGTGGCTAAGTAGTGAGTTCCATCGGGGCATGACCGCTAGCTGTAACTATCACGTCGTCCGCTGCTACTTTCTGAGCCTGACGCTCAGCAGCCTTGGCCTGAAGTGCCCTTACATCGTCTTGCAATTTGGTCTGAAGAGGAATTTAGCTGAACCCAAAATCAGTGATACCTGGACGCACTATTTTAGCCTCTAGTTCTGCTTTGTCAAACCCCTCATATATTCTTTTTGATGACAAAGGTTTTTTGCTGTCTAATGAGTGATGTACCTGAGAATGATCTGACGGAGATAGTAAGTGGCGTTCCTACCAAAAGCTGCACGCCTGAAGACTTCTTCCATTAACTCGTGGTTTCTCCGATATCTCGCAATTGCTAGCGTCCGTGTCGATAGCATCTCAGATTCATCTGGACAAATGATCAATGCGAATAACGTTCATCTGAACGAATAAAGTAATCGAACCTGCGGATTCGTCATCATCTAGCCGTGGAGGACCAGGCCGTTGCTGAACCGATAACCAACATATCAGATAAATGTTTCTCCGATGATAGGATATACTCACGCCCGCCCCTACTCCCCCATTCCCATCTCTCGTCCGTTCACGCTCCCTCCTCCTTTCCAGGGCCTCCATGTTACTGTTCTGCTGCGTTATCATCGCCTGCGGGTTCATTCCAACTTGGGGCATACCGCCTTGATGCGGACCTGCGGGGTGTGGGAAGACTTTGTGACCCGCCCTATCGCCCATGACATATATAGGAGGGTCGGTGATTTGTCGTAGTGGGTAGTGCCTGACGGGATTGTTCAAGAGAGATGGGACGATCTCTGGAGTGCGGGAGATGTATACGTGGATGTAGATGTAAGGGTGAACGCGGATGTGGGTGTAGATGCGGTGAAGTTGCAGACATATCGGACAACGTCGATGGGTGGTGAGAAGGCAAAAATGATGGTATGGTGATGGTGTGACTTACGGATGGGTGGTACGCGGGAGTAGTGGACTAGCACTAGTTGGGGATGGCCGCCTTTGTGAAGGCGGTAGCGTCGGCGCATACGCCATGCTGCTGTGTCTTGGGAGTTGGGTATGAAGCCGTATTTGACTTCTGCGACTTCGAGTTCCTAGGGAAAGGTTAAACTAATTTATGGATTGCATAAAGGGGCTGATACGCACCCGTGTACCACGTTGGACAGGCATAGTGTATCGATTTTCTTGGTCTTGCCATCGGATACCGTCGTTCAGAGGTTGAGCAGGATTTGGCATGAACAAGAGGTATATTTGACCCTCTGCATGCGTCATAGAAGTAATCAAACGTTAGTTAGAGACTGAGGTCTTTGGTACTATTCATACCTTGTGGCTTATCGATAAAAGTCCATGTGTAGGGTTGGTTTTGAGAGGTTTGGATGGCACGGAATAGCATGTTGGCTGCATTTTCTAGGGAGACGTTTGGATGAAGACCAAAGTCTTCTGGATATTTGAGTATGGGAGTCTCTTGTTGTATTTGCTGAAAGGCCATTCTGGTCACAGTTTATTAAGTTGAGCTGTTTCTTGCCGAGGCGTTGTTTGGTTTGAAAGCTGTTGGCAAACAAACGGTCACGTGTGGGCCAAGCGACTTCGACTGTTTCTCTGAATACACCGATGCCCATTAAGTTGATCGATGCTGTTCAAATTGTGCATTCCCGTTGCAAATGTACTTTCTGCCGCCATGCGATGTATTCGTTCATCCAAAGAGGTCGAGCTTTTACGGTAGTAACAACAACGGGACCCCGAAAAAAAACAACGACTACGTCTACTAGTACTTGAGGTAGTTGTAGGTCGCTCCAAGGTCTTCGCGTTTCCACTGACGATGATGTATAAAACTTTGAGCTCAAGGAGCTTCGTAATTCGGTAGCCAGTACAATGAGCGCACACGGCGAGTTCCCGAACCAATCTTTGTGTTTCAGCTCTCAAACCTATATAAGTTATATATAGTTATCAGGTGCGCTCTGCGTTTGTTATGTAGTTTGACCAAAGACTGAGCAATGTATGTGCCTCAGAATAGAGCACGACTATTGTGCCTTAGGCATCAAAGGTGCAACTGTATCTTTCATCAAGTTGTTCCCTAGCCACCAGCCGGTACATCCTGTGAATGAGTCATGATAGTGAAACACTACAACAAGCTGAGTTCAAACTCGAATAACATGATCCCTAGTATTTTCACTGCCATATTGATGGGCTCACAGCTCGTTCATAAAAGCTAAGAAGGCGCATGATGCGTGTGTGAAATACATTTTCTGACCTCTAGATGGAGTATTCGACTGACGATATCGCAACAGCGAGAAGTCTGCAGGTCACTACGGTAAGTCTTCCTGATGATATGGGGCGAATCATCATTAACAAGTCATGTACCATCAGTACATATACAGTGCGTACTGTCTAAACCTCATATTCTTTGTCCTAACACAGTTCAGCGTCGATGGCTACATTCTGGGTAGGCTTATTCTGATATATTCACCTCCGCTGTCAAACTCGCTTATCCAGACCTATGATTATGCATGTTCACTTCATGAAGAGGTAACATCCTTGTTCCATTTCACACCTCGGTTTTGATACCCACAATATGCTGTGCAAAGTGGACATTTTTGCTTCGATCACACTGGACCAAGATGAAAGGCCTGTATATTGCCACACGATACCTCCCCTTTATCATGCTCGCCACGGATCTATGTAGTACGTTGCGCTCCAGCACACATCGTCACAATAATGAATTAACACTTGGTTTTTAGGGAGCTTTACCCTGAATGAGAACACAATTGTATGCGATGCGGCAAGAGTCAATGGAAACAGACAACTCACTGACTTTGCCAGGAATGTTTGGTGTCGGTTCATATTAGCTCAGGTATGTGCACAGTGCATTCATGTATGGACGTCCTTGCTGAAGGCTACTACTTTCCCCTCACAGGTCTTTGCACAGTATTATCCATTTTCTCCGGATGTATCTCTCGTTTCCCCATATTATATGCGTGGTTCTGATTCGATTCATTCAGGTTTTTTCATCCTCAGAACATATGTGCTCTGGAACAAAAATAGGATCTTGCTCGCAGCCATGCTGTCCACTTTTTTCGTGAGTTCTTAATCCACTCATCACACCCAAGCTAGTGATAGATGCATCAGCCAGACTTTTCTTGGAGCATCCTTCGGCATTGTCTTCGCCACTGCCGCCCCCGCAGCATGTATGCACTCATCTTCCCTCTGGCGTTCCACAACTACTGGAACATTCTGTTCATTTTCACAGATCCAACTAGCGCGATCCCGGGAATCACAGGGTGCTATGAGACCAGTTTCTGGTACTTTATGCCATTTCTTCTCTTTTTCGTGTTCCAATTGGGTGGGTAACCAGGAGCATATATATGTAAAAACACGTACTGACAGATATTCTCCCCAGGACTGATGATACTCACGCTCATACGCGCCATGCAGAGTTGGCGAAGATCCCCAAGCCGTCTGTACGTTGCTCTGGTGAACCATAACATATTCTATTATGCATGCGGTCTTCGTAAGTTAATCCTTGTAGACGCCGTTTTTCGCACTCATCCATGATCAACCTCTTTCCTGAAGTATTCTCGGTAACGAATCTTTTCATGTCGCTGCTCCTCCAGGTGCGTGAATCTATTGGATGCCTTTTTTGACCGAGCCGTTGATGTTCTGCGCCTCAGGCCTCTTACCGCACCATGTTGTATGAGTATGCATCGCTACATACTGCTGCGTATTCCTACTAACAATACCCGAAACGTACACCCATGTATAGCTTCGAGTTCACGATCCTTGCAATCCTCACCACGCGCATGCACCTCTATCTCTGGTGGATAAACCAACATGCACACAGCTCTGGCGCCTCCGTAGGTATCCCAATGTCCGACATGTCAACTGTGATTTCCATCGCATAATGTGGTTTATTCGGTGTCGTTTGTGGAGCGAGGGTTGAACCATACAAGATGACTGGTGGGGGTGGGTTTGGTAGAGTTCGTTATGTGCTTAAATTATAGGATGAGTCTATCGCAGGGTGGAGTATTTGAATGACCTTGGTCTATTTAACACCTGTAGTTTCCCCTGCAAGCGGTGGCGCACTCATGATCCAGAATTCGAGTGTGCTGGAGCCAGAATTAGTGAGCTGATCAATTCTTGATATTGTAGCTTTTGGATGAAGACCAAAGTCTTGTGGGTATTAGAGTATGGGAGCCTCTTGTTGCATTTGCTGAAGGCCACGGTTTACTAACTCAAGTTGGGCTGTTTCGTGAATGTCAGAGATCTGGCCAGTCTGGGGCCAAAGTCTGGGGCGGACATCAGTGAATTGACGAGTCCTCGATATTGTAGCCGTGGGAAGTATAGCACGATGTAATTCTGCTGCCGCCAAATATTAGCTTTTATACTGCGAGCAATTTGAGTTGCACATATATACCCATGTATGCTTGTAAATCCAGCTTAACATGAATGATTTATGACAATGCTGGAACATTCCGCCTTTGCAGCCAATGAGTAGTGGTAGTATACCCGAGCCAATCGTTTTGAGCTTCGACATCTCACCTAGTCTCATTTTTTAATTACAATGTTATTCAAGGCCTTTTCAAGGAAAGAGCCTCTGGCATTTGTCAATTAATCTAGAATGCCATTAGATTTAGCCACAAAGCTATGACATTCCTCCTTTTCAGACGATGAGGGGTGGTAGTACATCAGTAAAAAACTCAAAATGCCGTAGCCCTGGTGACAGCTACATAGAGCTATATAGGCACAGTAGCACTATATAGGCACCCTTCAAGCTACTGTAGCCACTGTAGCGCTATATAGGCACCCTTCAAGCTACTGTAGTCGCAGTAGCGCTATATAGGCACCCTTCAAGCTACTGTAGCCACAGTAGTGCTATGTAGGCACCCTTCAAGCTACATACAACTAGGGATCCGCACGGGTATACCCTGGGGTGTCGGGGACCTGACCCGCACCCGCACCCCGAGGTATACCCGGACCCGCACGAAGGGTGCGGGTTTTTGGGGGGTATGGCCAGCTCGTACCCTCACCCGCACCCGTGCAGGGTTTACCCGTGGGTAGTACATATAAATATCAAGTTAGAAATATGAAAAAAATGATTGTAAAATAGAACTTACTAAGACATTGCGAACGGTGGGCAACGACTTCGATCAGTATGGCTTGAGCTCGATGGAGGATCGACACGCTATGAACAATAGACAATGACTTCAATCAGTATGGCTCGAGCTCGAACGAGGACGACACACTCACGTTCTATGAACATTGGGCTACGACTTGGATCAGAATGGCTCTTGCTTGAACGAGGATCGGCGCACTCACATACTGCGAACGTTGGGCTACGACTTGGATCAGCATAGCTCTTGCTCGAACGAGGATCGGCGCACTCACATCCTGCGAACGTTGGGTGACGACTTGGATCAGCATGGCTCTTGCTCGAACAAAGATCGGCATGCTCACATCCTGTGAACATTGGGCGACAACTTGGATCAGCATGGCTCTTGCTCGAACGAGGATCGGCGCACTCACATCCTGCAAACGTTGTGCTACGACTTGGATCAGCACGGCTCTTGCTCGAACGAAGATCGGCATGCTCACATCCTGCGAACATTGGGCGACGACTTGGATCAGCATGGCTCTTGCTCGAACGAGGATCAGCGCACTCACATACTGCAAACGGTGGGCGACGACTTGGGTCAGCATGGCTCGAGCTTGAAGGCAGGCGTTGTGTTGAAGAAGATGGAGGGGTATAGCACGCTATAGTAGGTAGTGTAAGCATTAGCAATAGGACAAGTGTAGTAAGTACCGCTATAGTTCTCGATTATGTAATGTACCGGTCAAACCCGAGCGCGGGTGTGGGGTGTGGGTCCGGGTACTCAAAGTGCGGACCCCCACCCGTACCCCAGTAGTACCCATACCCGTGACCCGCACGGGTTACCCATACCCGTGCATATGCCTACATACAACTATATAGCCAAAGTCACCGCTACTACAGGAGTCAGCTGGAGAAATATTTGCTACAGGTCACTCCAGGCAGCTACAGCACTCGTGTGATATTAACCTGTCTACAAACTACTTATGACAGACACACCAAACATCTCGCCGTCAATATTTGAACTCGTTAAAATAAAAATCACTTGCCACCTTGCGGTGGAGTTGGTGTGTCGAGCGAGGACTTGTTGCAATCGAAAGGAAGGTGCTCTAATGTGCCACCATTTTGGACTCGTTGAACCATGTGATAATTGACTTGATGGAATTTTCGCAATATTGTCATATTGCATTGGTATATATTTCTATTATTGTAAGAATATACAAGTAGTCTTGTAGCCTAGTTGTAAAAATGATGCACTTATAATTGTTCAAGGTGTTGGGTTCAATTCCTACCAATTGTACATTATAACATGTGAAAATCATCTGATGTGAGCACTGGTGACATTTCTTTTGGCCTCGTAACTATCAGGTCCTACTAGTGTTAGTAGCCTGTAGCCTCCTGTAGCTTGCTATGACGAGCTACCAGTGACTCTCATAGCGAGCCATGTGGCTATATAGCCACATGTAGAAGGGACTTGACAAATGGGACTACAGGTACTACAGCAACTATATAGCCACCTGTAGTCAAATGGTATTTTCCTGATGTAGACTTATTCTAACTATTTCGTGTATTGCCGTTTGGCCCTATTTATTTGTCCTATTACAATGCTATTCAAGCCCTTCTAATACCTTTGGTGCTGGACATGTATTTTTGTAACACATCAGGTAAACATAATTCACTACAGAGTGCTACAGAGTGCTCTGTAGCACTCCGTAGCACAATCCAACCCGCTGATGCCAGTAAGTGCAGCCCTTCATTTTGCTGTAATGGGGAGCCGCAGAAATCAAAATTTCATTGCGGTCGAGAATGTACTAATTGATAATTTGATACATGCATCATAAAGGATAAAGGAATCGTGGAATATTGCAACCTGACTTAAGAAAGTTAATCGTGATAGCCAGAGAGCGTGAAAGCAAAAACGGGGGTAAGATCCAAAGCACAAGAGTGAGTATGAGTAAAATATCAATGAAGTACTATCAATGGGCTTTGCCATTGGCCTTTGTCGTGGTAGATGGTGTGCCATTGCTCTTGCCACCTGTAATGGGCTGAGGCTTCTCAGCAGACGTCGAGGCTTCCGCAGACGCTCGTGGTGCAGCTTCCTTCATCACCATTTTGGTATGAATGTCCTCCAATTTCGACGCCTTGACTTTCTTGGGCCAGAAAAGTGTTACGAAACTGCGGTCAAAGATGAACATCGATACAACTAGTCTAGGTGTTAGTACTCACGCCCAAAGATGTCGACGCCATCGCTCTCGGTCCTCTCCAGCGGCTTGTTTATTCTGAAGAACAATCTCGATGCGTCGTCCAATAGCGGCTAAAGAATCCTTGAGAATGGCAACTTTATCGTCTTATATGCCAGAACCTGCAGACGTTTGGAATTAGATGGACTTAAGAAACCACATAAATGTTGACTTACTTGGAAGCTTTCCTTCCCTGCCCAGGCGTTGGCACCCAGATTTCTACGCGCAGCTGTTTAGATGTGATGGCATCTCGCAAAAACAAGTGTGCCAGGGTGTGGGCTGAGCGTGACACTCGGAAGACCACTAGCCTTGCCTCCAGCACCTAGATACTCGAGGACGGAGTTGATACGAAAGATGTGTGTTGCGACATAGTGAGAATCCTGCCCGTGGACAGAGTAGTAGTCTGTGCGATCAAATAGACGGATCGTTCCAGTTTCAAAAGATTTCTTTGGGAGTTTGGAAAAGAATGCAACGAAAGGTCAGAGTTGAAATTTCTGTCGTCGAGCAATCGAAGACTCACTCGGTTCATGCTCTGCATCTTTCCCTTCCCATACACGAGAGCCATGCTACCGTTAAATCTTGACTTGATAATAGAAGGAAGAAGTGAAAGATAAAATGTGTCGCGTCACGCGTATTGAAAAAATTGCTCCCGGTCTCTTTTGCAAATCTGCTCGTGTATTAGTAAGAGTCTAAGACTTCAAGCGCTTTAGTGTCTGCACGCGTTAACAACTCGTGCCGCGAAGATCATAGTGGAGATGTTTTGAATGCTCGGAGACAAGTACTTATACGGATTGGCAAGACAGATTTGTAAGTATGACATCGAAACAACTTGAACACAATCACAATGCGCAACGAGGAACTAGTATGACTGTCAGTCCGATGAGATGAAAACATATGCGAGCTCGAGTCAGAGTAGATATCTAGTAAGGCAGGAGATATACTATCAAACACCCAGTTACTGTAGTGCACGATGCATGCTAATCAACAATGCCTCAAATCTCAAGCGTTCATCCTCGGGCAACATGCGTAGACGAGACTTCGTGAACGTGTAATAGACCTTGTTCTCCTCGCCGCGAAAGTCCAAAGCTGCAGACCAAGGACCCGCTAAGGCTTTTTGCAACGACCAAGCACGCGAGGTTACTGCAAGGGCGATGACATTGGTAAGGAGGGGTTGCCAAGACTCTGTATCGAGGGGAATATAACGAGAGTATTGCTTGCAGGATATGATGTGTTCTAACAAGTCAAAGATGGCCTTGTGGCCACATGGAATTCGACACAACCTGATTTGCCCGTCGTCCATGGTCACCTAAAATGTATAGAGTATAGTGAACACCGAAAACGTAAGGTTTGATCACAAAACTCGGACCTACCTCAACAATTTTATCCGCAAATAGAAAGTCTGATAGCAGGGCTGCAATATTTGCGACCCGTGCTGCTTGCATTTCGTCTCTTGAGAGAGATAGATCAAGGCTCAAGTCATAAGCTGATATCCAAGAGATACTGGCGATCTCCTCGAAGTCGCCATGTATCTCCTTCGGGATTGCTTTGAGCCTTGCGAGAAGGTTCTTAGCGTCCGGCCCCGATTTCCAATGGATGAGTTCATGCCCGTGGTTGACGTTATTGCTGGTATAGCGAGCAATCGTCGCGTCTAACGTGTTGTTGGCAATGGTGGAGAGTTCAGATGCGGACGGAAAGAGATTGTCTTCGAATAAGTTCTTGAACATGTCGGTCCGAGCGTCCCCTTTGAAATCCTGGAGTAACATCGGTGTTAAAAAGACAAACGACGAGGACGCCTGTTCCATGGACAGGGATAATTCCTGGGTGACATATTTGGAATTGAGGAACTTCGTCCGGGTAGAGGTGGCACGTTTGGTTTTGCGGGAGGTATGCCTACCCCGGATCAACTTTTTCGTCACTTCAGGTATGGGGTCAAGGGGGGCCTGAACGTTTGAGTCGTCGGATCTCATGAAGTAGTAGCCATCGTTAGACATGGCGGGCTGAGAGTTGTTTGAGCTGTGGGATACCACGGAATGGTAGGTGTCAGGAAGGGGAGGAGGATCGTCCGTGCCGTGTGATAGAGTGAAATTGTAGTTGTGACCGCCGTAGTAATGGCCGCCCCCATCATGCACTTGGAAAGAATGGGGTAGCGTCATTTGCACGCCCTGCTGGCTGCTACCTGAGGGCACCAAGTAGTTACCGTGTTGAACTTAAAGATCGTTGAAGTTAGAACGGCAGAAATCAATTATACACCAAATAAATACCGTTCAGGTGGCCACTATCGTGTGTTGGCACCTCGAGATGGCCGCCGGCAGAGAATTGGGAACCGGGCCCATCATACTGCTGGACTGGCTGCTCCAATTCAAAGTCGGCATTGCCTTGGGTGTTTGGGTAGCTGTCGTAAGTGTGATGACCTGCACTGGGTCCTGCGTAAACTTGAAGATCGTGAGTGCAGAAGGCTGATGCAACACGAAAAAACTTACCATCACCATGATCAAAGGCGGCGTGAGTCTGCCATTCAAAATCTGACATGTCCATTATGCGAGAGTCTGATCGATAACGACTTGTAAGCGGCAGTGGGTGAAAGTAGAGGGGAAAAATTGACCGTGATGCTTCGTATCCCCACCGGTAGTCAAATCTTCAAGCTCGGCATGCCGGACGCGATACCGAATCTATTGGACAACGTTATTAAAACTTACAATATTATTATTTCGATCTCGTTGAATTAGGCCCCTGTAGCTCGACACAGCGTCCGATTGGAGGGACGTACTTATTTCCTGTTTGGGATGCCTACACATTTGACAAGTCGACGTGTCAGAAGGGCATCCTACATTAATTCCCGCTATCATAAGGTTTGGGGTGGAACAAGGTGCAACTCGTGTCGTCGCCAAATGGAGTTCGATTGCATTGCGCAGCCCTATGGCTAGTAGCTTCTGAGCCTCGCGCCTATGAAATTCGGAACCTTCCACTGAGTCCAAATTAGTCGTGTCAGCCAATTTTGAATTCAGCGTCGGCTGCTGTCAACTGACTCGAACTCAGAACGCTTCTCACTACCATCCAAAGTCACAAGCACCCGAAACACGCCCTCTGAAGCGCGAGCGAGGACTCATCAGAAGTCAAAAAATACGAAGACAAGTAACAAAACATCCGATCACACAAAGAGAATGAGCGCTACGAAGAAATGAGGCGTGAGAAAAGAGCACTCGATATATCCACGGAATTTGCAAAATACGATATAGCGGGAATAACTATACAGTAATTGTCTAGAGGGGCCTCCATTTATATCCAACATCTTGATTTCCTGAGCCCCAATAGTTGACCGGTAATATTGTATTTACTGAGTCCGCTTCAGAATTAAAATCGACGGATAATCCAATAATCCAACTGAACTTACGTAATCAACTGAACTTCTGAAGTGCCATTCTCGTTCGGCTTCACAACAAGTCGTCCGCAACAGCTGTAATAATGGTACATGTCATGTTATAAGCTATCGTAACAAATGGATGGCTGGGTGACTCGGAAGAGATAACTAATACTGACACAACTCGAATGAATGCAGAACAAATAAAAAAAGTGGGGCCTGGCGCCCCACATCATCGATGTAACTACAGGGGAAACTTTGTCCCAGCATCAGGGAAACATAATTCACTACAGAGTGTTACAGAGCGCTCTGTAGCATTCCGTGGCACAATCCAACCCGCTGATGCATGATCCATCACAAAAACAAAAGTGCGATTCTACTGCTGCTTTCCTGTTGCTACGGCTCGATGATTGGCCTGTCGCCAACAAGGTCAGTGCAAAATTAGGTGACTCCGAAGGAATACTGATTACTTCAGCTGGCATCGGCAGAACCTCCCAACTTGGAGGTTGTTCGGAATCGGTCTTCTTCCGAGTTCGTAAGCGCAATGCCAGAGTCGTCAGAGTCACTAGTCACATCTGTGACTTTAAGCTGGTCGTCAGCTGCAACATTACTCACATGATATAAAAAAAACATACGAGCATTTTCGAGATAATCCAGCTGAGTATCTCCAACAGAGAACAATGCAATATCGTCGCTATATGCTGTGACACTGCAGTCTATCTGTTCCTTGATAACCTTCTCATTGGATCTTACGAGCTCCTGGACTGATACTCCAAGAGGCTCTTGAGAAGCATTTGCGTATTCTTCCCCCTCATTTTTCAAAACCATGTGAAGGAACTTTAAGTGCTCCTCACTAGCATAAATTTCCCACGCCGTTGCCAGAGCAGACACACACCTCCATTCAACGTCAGCGTGCATCGTAACGACAGCTTGAGCTGCAGCCCCAGGAGACAACCTTCCCAGGCAATGCTCAAGCACATCTTTGCTCTGGTATTTTTTTGTCAATAAGCAAGTTCTACATTTATATATCACAACATACCTTTTCAGCATCTTCCTGACTCATTGAGTCTTTGTGACGCAACTGATTGTTAAAAAAGCGGCGCTCCAATCTGGTAGAGCCATTCCTCTCGTAAGGCTTTGGGTTTGATTTTGCACGCTTGACAAAACGAGATAGATGGTGGATTATGGGAGGAGGAGTTACAGGTTCGTTTATGTCGCTGTCGGTTTCGTCTGATGATGGTGACCTTGCACGTTTGGTTCGCGGGACATGCCGACTGAAAGTTCTACCAGTCGTCATATCAAGAATTGGAGCAGGTTCATGTGTATCCACAGTCATGCGACGACTAGGCCCATCACTGCTCTCACACTCATGACTAGACCCTCTGGAAGAATGAGAAGGACTGTGAAAGGACATGCTTAGCGTGGGCAGGGGATCAAGAGGGAGGCAAGTATGTAGGTTCCAAAGGCTGAACAGTTGCTTATGAGTACGTGTACGTATAATATTAATATAACTGTAATTCCTATATTGAACCTACGTCGTATAAGGCAAAAAGATAAGCAATTTGAAATACGGATAGCATGAAACTCCGACTCGAACTCTCACTGGATGCACGTATATACCGAAGTGGAACGTTCGAACGTTGAAGGTCGAAGCTTCGGAACTTGGAAGCTCAGACGAGGCAGTATAGCCGGTGTCAGTAATACTTCATGTGGTTTTCACAAAAAGTACTTTGGATCCTGTTGTTTTTTTCAATGGTGTCTTGCGGAGCTCGAGGTTGCTCTTGGGAGAGAGCAACAGACAATCGAGGACTTAACAGACATCGCGCGAGCTGCAGCTTTTTCAGGAGGTCTAGTGTTCTTGCAACACAGAAAAGACTAGAGCGTGCGAGGAATGCGACTTCAGCACATTTAGCTGCAAATATGTCCACGAACGCTTCACAAGTGAGTCGATTGGTTTCTGACGAGTCAGAGCTGAATCACTAAACTTGTCAATAGAGAATCTTACCATTGAAGCCTTTCAGTGCCCCTTGTAAGCCCATGGCCGGGCCTAGGTCTAGTCCAGCAGCTCGTATGTCATCTGATGTCCCCAGCCCGAGTCTCGAAATTCCCGAGTTGCAGCACCCCTTTAATAACTCTGACTTGGAAAGGCGACAAAATGTTGACTTTGACATGGACGACAGGCTTAGTCTTGGAAATGGATGTCATCGTGAGATCTTATGTCCGAATATTGGATGTCTGCTGATCACTCTACCGGGTTTTAGAAGTTCCCATACTTCCTAGGAGACGTATTCCAAGGTCTTTCAATGATATCGAGCATCCGGCTGAGGATCTCAATGACTGCAATAATGTTCCTGTTCAACCACTCCCAGCCCGGTCCAGAATCCAGCGTGTCCTTCTTACGCTGAGAGATACTCTTCAGACCGCCTTTGACTCGGTTGGGATCTGTCGTCTATACCCTCGCCGTCCTTCATTTGAGCCCGATAGATTCGTACCGTCTTCATTACTTGCCAATTCGTGTCCGATAATCGTCCAAGGAACTGACTCCCCAGCAAAGATCTTTCCGCCACCCTACCCATTTCCAAATATGACTATTTATCGCCTCATGACGTGGATGAACTCGGGCAGTCACCAGAAATCGGAGACTGAGGTCCAGCGACTCGTCAGTGATGTTCTCCAGGCTGACGATTTTGACACGAAGCATCTTGAGGGATTTTCGGTTAAGAAGAACTTGAAAGAATTGGATAAAGATAAGGGCGAGGAGAAAGTCACCTTCCCAGATGACTGGATCGAGACCGATGTCACCATCGACATCCCTACGAGATCAAGGGAGGAAAGCCCAAAGGCGTATAGTATTTCCGGATTCCATTATCGCCCTCTTGTTGAAGTGATCCGCGTGGCATTTGCAGACATCCAAGCAGGCGCATTCCATCTACTGCCTTTCAAACGGTTATGGAAGGATCCAATGGACGATCACCAGGAGCGAATATTCGATGAGCTCTACGCTTCTGATACCTGGCTAGAAGCTCAGGACGATCTCCAGAAGCTGCCCAAAGAACCTGGCTGTACATTAGAACGCGTCATAGTGGGTCTTATGTTCTTTTCTGATGCCACTCACCTAGCAAATTTTGGAACTGCTAAGGCATGGCCCCTCTACTTGTATTTCGGCAATCTGACGAAGTACGCACGATCATTACCTCAATCGGGAGCGTGCCATCTAGTAGGATTTTTACCTTCGGTGAGTCCTCCTGATTTGATTCTCGACTATTAACATGAACGGTTTTTGTTAGCTCCCCGACAGCATTAAAGATGTATTAAGCAACCTGTCCGGTATATCAAAGACTGGCATGGCCTCGCTTCATACACACTGCCGTAGGGAGTTATTTCATGCATGCTGGGAAATCTTACTTGATGAAGAATTCCTTCGAGCATACCGCCACGGTATCATTCTGACTTGTCCGGATGGAGTCCTGCGGAGAGTATTTCCAAGAATATTTACCTATTCTGCTGATTATCCAGAGAAGTACAGCCATCCTTTTCCCTAATTTAAACTGTTAGATCATTCGTCACTTTTCAGGGTTTTGATCGCAACCATCAAGGATATGGGCACATGCACATGTCCTCGCTGTCTCACACCAAAGAAATTGTTTGGTTCCCTCGGTTTACTTAAGGACATGAAAAATCGTATAGCTACACTTCGAGTGTATGCTACAACGAAAGTCGACAAAGCACGCGAGTTTATCTACCGGTGGGGAAACACTGTACTTGGTTCAAAGGTTGAAAATGCCCTTGGAGAGGGTTCCTGGGTACCCACCATCGTAAGCACAAACAGTTCTTCACGACTTGTGATTAGCTGAGATCAGTTCCCCTAGAATCAATTTGCCAAGAAGCTTGTGCCGCTCGGCCTCGACCCATTTTGCATGCTTGTTGTTGACCTTATGCACGAGTGCGAATTGGGTACTTGGAAGGCGCTGTTTACGCACCTTGTACGGCTTCTTTATGCTCTTCCTGGGGGTAGCCAGCTGGTGGCTACTCTTGACAGCAGGTTCGTGAATTCATAGAGTGCTGTCACTATTTACTAATGCGTCGTCGACTCTCAATAATACCGTAGATTTTGCCAGGTCCCCACATTTGGTCATGGCGTGATTCAAAAATTTGCGAACAACACATCTGAGATGAAACGATTAGCGGCGCGTGACTTTGAAGATATCTTACAGGTTATTTCGTCTTTCTTTTTTTCTTAGACTAACTGACATGTTCCCCAAGTGTTCTATTCCAGTTTTTGAAGGGTTGTTTCCACCAGAGCACGATGCAATCGTGCAGTCTCTGTTGTATCGATTCGCACAGTGGCATGCGCTCGCTAAACTTAGAATTCATACAGAGTCTACGGTTACTTTTTTTGACGAGATATTCAAGAAGCTCTGTCAGAACTTGCGGAAGTTTCAACGCGACACGTGTGCTGCCTTCAATACCATCGAATTACCGAAAGAAAAAGCGGCTCGCCAACGAAGACTCGCTCAGCACTCAGAACCCCGTACCACCCCTCCAGAAGTAAATGGATTGAGGGTAAAGAAGTTCAATCTTGGTACTTACAAGTTCCATGCAATGGGAGATTATGTTAGAACCATCAAGCTCTTCGGAACAACGGATTCTTTCACCACTCAAATAGTATGTGCCTGTTTTATTTACACTATCCACCTGATGTTCAGTTTGGCCAGGGAGAGCTTGCACACCGAGCCCTAAAGGCATTTTACCCGCTAACCAGTAAATTAGACACTCCAGCGCAGTTAGCTAAACACGAGCGGAGGCGCCGTGTACTTCGACGTGTTGCAGAATTTGGAGGCACGTCATTCTCCTCTGATAGCCAATCGCCTACCGAAGCCCCGCCTTTGGTGCTCTCTCGAAACCATCACCACATCGCGAATACTAAAAGCAATCCAGTCAACCTATTCCCCTTCCTTCAAGAACACGATGGCGACCCAGCAGTTAAGGTAGGCATGATATTGCGGTTGGAACTCTTTTCTCACAATAGTCGTCAGAATTTCATTCCAAGGCTGAAGGACTACATCCTTTACAGGCTGCGCAAGCTCGACACCAGTCATTGCGACCACGTCTTCACAGATGAAGAACACAACTCGGTAGTTATCCCTAATAACACTATCTACTCAGTCCAAACCATGCAGGTGTATTACACTACATACGACCTCAGACGCGAATATGATACGATCAACCCTAGGACCCACGCTGACGTCATGGTGCTTTCGGGGGAGACGACACCCAGCCACCCATATTGGTACGCTCGCGTGCTGGGTATCTATCATATGGAAACCTGGCTCAACGACGGAGATCAACCTGTAAAGCACCGTCTTGAAGTCCTCTGGGTCCGATGGCTAGCACCATTACGGAACCATAAATGCAGCATGAAACATACTCGTCTTCCGAAAGTCGCATTTGTTGACGAATCTGACCCTGACTCGTTCGGGTTTCTCGATCCAGACCAGGTGATTCGAGGAGCTCACCTGATTCCTGCTTTTTCCGCGGGATGAGGCATAAGCTCCCTTTCCCTTGGGAAATCATTGGGACGTCCTGATGGGGAACTAGATGATTGGGAATCATATTATGTTGGGATGTGAGTGTGCTAGCATATTACCTTTTATGATACATTAACCCTCGAGTCTTGGGTTAGCTTTGTCGATCGAGATATGTTTATACGCTATACTCACTTTGGCATTGGACACCCAGTAGCGTTGTGCAAGATAACCAGAGACTGTCTTGGCTCACTAGTAGCGGCCCCAGCTGACTGTGACTCAGACACTATGGATATCGTTGACGATGCAGACCTCGAAGAAGCAGAACGTGACGATGAACAGGACTCGGATGAGGACTCGGATGAGGATGAGCTTAGCGATGAGGAGCTGGATGGAGATGATGGAGATGGAGATGGAGATGAGGATTTGTTTGATGATCATCTTTCTTTTTAAATTTTCCTCTATCAAGTTAAGCCTTCAATTACTAGGTTTGGCAAGCAGTACGATGTACACGCTTCACAAGCTGTCTTTGTCCACAGACATACGGCGTGTAGCTACTACAACATGATTACTAGGCTGGTCACCGTGACCCTCTTTGGTTCAACGAGTTTCTTTCCATCATGTATGCTTCACGTGCCCTCGAAACCTTTTCAACCTCTTCAATGGCCTCGTACTAACACTGGCCATCAGCGGGTTGGATTGTGCTACGGAGTGCTGCAGAGCGCTCTGCAGCACTCTGTAGTGAATTACGTTTGCCTGATGGGCCGTACCCGTACCGTGAGGGCCGACGTTCCGAGTCCCTTCTGTGACCTGATCCATCATGATTTCGTCATTCTCATCTGCATCTCGACTCGGTCAGGACAATTATTTTAATTTCTATCTACATTATCATGGTTTGTCGCTGATGGACCCAGATATAAGGCCTCAGCCCAGGTGTCGGTCTGCGTGTCTACGTAGTACTAGTGCTGACATTCCTATGATGACGATATGCTACAGCCTAGCGAGTTAGGCTTCGAGCAATGCACCCGTTCCTTGGACCCTAGTAGGCACCCACACCAGTTTGAGTATGGTTGACTCTTTTATCCATGTACGTTTTCAGCTAATTTTCAGTGTCAACTGCCAACGTAACAATAAATTTATTCAATTACGTTGGTAGCACTTAGTATGATCATCATTACTAGTTTGTTCACAAGACCATTTCCAGCGCACGCCTACAATAGAAAACCTGAACGTCAATGTCTTCAGGGAAGTTTTTTTTGGCTAATACTAAAAGTTTGACGATTAACACTAAATATAGTGAGAGCCGCTAGTGAACGCTAGCCATCAGTCTCCTACCCTCTCACTCTTCCCCCTTTCCCCCGCCCCCCTTCTGCTCATGTCCCAGATGGAGTATGATCAGCATCCCGAAGAATTGTCCCAGGTGGATAACACCCCACGACCTCTCGCAGCATCGCCCATAGTGGTAGCACCGACGTCTGCCAGTGAGAATGCTGGTCAGAAACGGAAAATTGCTGACTTAGAAGAGAACCTCACGTCGGGGCATACATTGAAAAGGTATGAGCCTCGCTTTTACATCTAGTCTGGTGGAAAACAATCTCACAAGGACGAGCTATCATCAGACAAATGATTACCTTACTCGATAACATTGAGGACTTAGTAGGCAAGAATGGTTGCGATAAGGATGACGACGACATTCATGTAACTCTCGTCTTCAGGTTAGTGTTTCATCTCTGTCTTATGAGAGCTACTCATGGATTTGTTATTAAAGCCAGGATCGTTTGCGAATCGGATATGTGGCCCTCAAAACGTCTTCAGATAGTGATAGTATGGAGCACGACAATCACTTGCATATGTCAAAAAGGGTGAGCTTTGTCAGTGACAATAATTAGTGTTGTGTTGAATCGTGTACAGCTTAAACAGAGGGTCTACGATCTTCGAGGAGATGTCAATGGCGATCAGACTATCGCTAACACTCTCATGACGCAAGCCCAATTGCGAGACTCCCAGAGACGAATCAACACCCTTCACACGGAACTTTTTGATTTGCGAGGCAGGTTGTATGACGCTCAAGTTGAACATGCCCGCGACCTGGCAGAAATACAGCGCGAGATGTTGCAGATGAGGGAATCTAGTGGTCGAAACCATAAGAAGCTGCCTTCCTCACCTCCCAAAGGAAGTCAATGGTTCACGAATATTACCAGATGGTGGACAATTGATTAGGTGGCTTACAGACGAGGAGTTCGAACGTATGATGAACTGTCTACGGAAGAAGGCTCACGTGTTGCAAAGGTTGTTGGTGGGCCGTCGTCATGCGGATTGGCAGCCAGACGACGCATGTCTTTATCTCGCCGTTGGGCTTTGCGTCGTTTTCAAAAAGTCAAGGATGCCCGTGCCAACGCTGATGACTCAGAAGAGTCTGTCAGCACTATGTACCACCGTGCGAATGGCACTCCAGAGATCTGAAGGAGAATTACCCCCATCACTACTTTTCATCACCCTTGAATAATCTTCCTTTCCATTTCTCGCCCTACCCATGAATTCACCACAGAGTGCTACAGAGCGCTCTGTAGCATTCCGTGGCACAATCCAACCCGCTGACATCGAGCTCGGCATCCTTCAAACCCTCG